>NC_080174.1:85878714-86124004 GCF_950295315.1 Erinaceus europaeus | reverse complement strand
TCACACACAGGTGGTGAAGCAGGTCTGCAGGTGTCTATCTTTCTCTCCCCTTCTCTGTCTTCCCTCCCCTCTCCATTTCTCTCTGTCTTATCCAACAACGATGACAACAATAATAACTACAACAATAAAACAACAAGGCCAACAAAAGGGAATAAATAAATAAATAAAACTATTTTGAAAAAGTCAGTCACTTGCTATACTTCGACCACGTCTACTTTAGATCATGATCCCCAATACTAACAAATTCTGCGCATTAACAGCTGTTCTTTATAGAATACAGAAATAACATTTTTCAACTTTCTCTTTAGCAATTATATGACATTACGGGAGGGTCTAAAATTTCACATTTTGGAAGTGTGGATACTAAAGAAGAGAAAGGACAAATTGCCCAAAGAGACAACTGCAGGTCACGGAAAGCTTGAAGACAAACAACAGGGCACACGTCCTATTTGGCTGTTGCACTCCAGTGCTCCAAGCACACAGCGAAACACACCTATTCCATTTTTCTTTAATTGTTGATAATAAAAGGTGATCTCCTAGCGATGATTTTACTGTCTCCATGGGAATCACCATGGGACAACCAAGAAAATAGTCATATAAACAAATGGAATGCCACACGACAGAGGATATTCAGGGAACACACCACTCAGCTTGGTGGCAGACACGCTGTAAACTGTAAAGCAAAATGTGGCACCAACAAAATAGCTCACTTGGGTAATGTTCTCCGTTATCGTGTGCATAGCCCAGGTTCGAACCTGACCTCTACCACACTGAGGGAAGCTTTTATGCTGCGATGTCTCTCTCTTTTTCTATCTCTCTCTCCCCCTCTCTCTTTCTCTCTCTCTCCCTCTCCCTCCCCCTCTCTTCCCCTCTCTCTCCCTTTGTGTCTTTCTTTTTTCTTTTTCTATTTTTTAATATTTTTTAAAATATTTTTATTTATGTATTATTGGATAGAGACAGAGAAGTTGAGAGGGGAAGGTGAGATAGAGAGAGAGAGAGAGAAACACACCTGCAGCCCTGCTTCACCACTTATGAAGCTTTCCCCCTGCAGGTGGGGACCAGGGGTTTGAACCCAGGCCCTTGTACACTGTAATATTTGTGCTTAACCAGGTGCACCACCACCTGGCCCTTCTTTGTGCCTTTCTATATCTGAATGAAAGGAGCCTACAGGTAGTGAAACCATGCCTATGTGAGACCCCAGCTGCACCTCACCCCCCCCAAAAAAAAACATGTATAATTCAAATATGTGAGTCAACTGACATAAAAAAAATCAGAGATTTGACATATTAAATAATGTCAAAGAAGAAGTTAAATAAAGTTACTTTCTATCCTATAATGTATCACAAAACAATTTAAGTTGGACTTAAATTCCGTAAGTAATGTATACTATTGATCAATATTCTGCCCCCCCCCCACAGTACAACTGGTTAGTATTCTATTAAATTAAATAAAGTCTGCTGATCTGAGGAGGAGGTTTAGGTGCTAGCCTGCCTTAACACGATCATGAAACGAATCATCTTTCCAGTTTATTTGATGCAACAATGCCTCTATGTGCTTCCTATATCTGACTAAAAAGGAGTCCACTTCTTCTCCACTAACAAATTGGCAGAAAGTCTTACCAAAAAAACCTATCTTCTCCTGTGCACTGTGTTTTCCCCTGATTTGATAAAAAGCCTTCGAGGCCTTTCTCCAGATCTCCTGGAGAACAATGACTTTACATTCATATTTCTAGGTCCAAGACCTGACCATTTCCATACAAATTATTCCTGGAAGAGATAGATGCTGAACAGCAGAGTCTTTCTATCTTCATTGGCCAGTTCATCCCCAGGGGGGAAAAATACCTGAGAGAAGAGTCATTCTTTTTCATAGGCCACATTACACAATAAGTAATGTTTTATATTACTCACCACATAACTAGCCTAACCCACTTATTCGCCTTCAAAATTTATGAGCTCTTTTAAAATCAAGATCTTTCCCAGATCTCTACACAATGCCCAATCTCCTTAACTGACCCTACAAGCATGGCATCATGGGACACACACAGAATGAACCTGGGGAAGACGTGAATTCCGCTTCTGTCATGACCTCTATCTAGGGAGTTCATCATTCCCCTTTCCGTGAGTGGATTCAGAATTCATCATCTTGCTTGTTACATTTTGTTTCTTCTTGTATACTTTTTGCTTTCTGAATACATCTGACGCCAAAGCAGACATTGACAGAGACTTGCTTTTAATAATACATCTCCTAGAGACGGTGCTTACAGCTCTTCGGGGTCACAGTGATCACCCTCATTATCTGCTGTAAGTACCTCACACAGAATGCAAGTAGTTGCCTCTGGTGAGCTTATATGGACCATCACATGGTGTGTGGCCAATTGATCCTTTGTGCTACAACTCACAGAGCAATACAAAAGGACTAGCCAAATTACAGTTCTCTTGTTTTTCTCTAATTAATGCACTGTGTTTTTTTCATTTTCTGAATTAATAATCGGTAAAAGCCTCCAGTTGCTGTCTTCCTCCTCCTCCTCTTCCTCCTCCTCCTTTTCCTCTTTCTCCCTCTTCTTCAACTTCTTTGTCAGAACACTTTATTGGTGGTGGGTGTTAGTGGTTTGCAGTGCAGTGGTTGACACATAGATACACTTTCTCAATTCCCTGTGAGAAGACACTTTCACCCCCAACTTAGATCCTTTTCAGCCATCATGCATAAGGATCCTCAAGCCCCTTCTAACCTTGCCATTTCCTTCCTTCCCCAGAGTCCTTTGCTTTGGTGCAGTACACCACAATTAAGTATTAACTTAGCTGCAAACGTACATTGGATGCTATGTTGGATGGGGGGTATTGTCAAAAGAAAAGCTTTTGGATAAGAAATAGTACTTGAAGAGAATCTTGCATGGGTTTTATAAAGCTAGGAAATGTTGTCCGAAATGCTGTCGAAGGGAAAATTAATAGGAATGCTTATTTTTAACTAAATGAGCATCATGAGCCAAAGCAAAGGCGGATAAAGAAGAAAGAACAGGCAACTGTTAGGCACTGGAATAGAGGTGTAAGATTAAGAGGTCAGTAGGGTTTAATAGTGTCTCTTAGGGGTTGTACCTTATTGTGTAGTTACCTTGATCATGTAGAGCCCCTGGTCTCCATGCATGACTTTAAATTTCATAGGGAATCTGTCTTCTATGATTCCACATAATTCTCTTTCTTTTTGTTTTTAATCCTACAGAAAATGTTCTAATCCCATAAAAATCTCTCTTTCTACCTATCATCCTAGTAAACCTTAGAAGTCTCATCGCCACCTCTTCAGACCTATCATCTTATACTTTAGTAAGTGTTCCTGCAGGCACTAACAGAAAGGTGTGGGCCAGTGACAAAGCTGTGATGTTAGACATACCCCATCTTTGAGAAACAGCATGTGAGGTCCTGACATGGTGGGAAGACAAAGCAGTTACAGCTTCTCTTTTTTTTTTTTTTTTTTTTTTTTAATTTTTAAAATATTTTTGTTTATTTACTATTGGATAGAGACAGGCAGAAACTGAGAGGGGAGGGGGAGGTAAAGAGGAAGAGAAACAGAGAGATATCTGCAGCCCTGCTCGCTTTACCACTGGTAAAGCGACCCTCTCCCCTGCAGGTGGGGAGCCAGGGGCTCGAACCGGGATCCTTACTCTGGTCCTTGAGCTTTGTGCCATATGTGCTTAACCCACTGCGCTACTGCCTGGACCCCAGTTGTTTTTATTCTTTAAACAAATAGATACTGACATTTCAAGGAAGGGATTAATCGACCTTAAAAGCTAGAAAAATCAAAATACTGGGGCCAGGGGATGTAGTTCAGTGTGTTAGAGCAGTGTTATGCTGAGACTCCAAGGCCCAAGGTTCAATCCATGGTACCACCACGAGCCAGAGCTGAGCTGTTCTTTGATCCCAATCTCTGTCTCTATCTCTCTTTCTCTGTCTTTCTCATTCTAATAAATACGTGAATCATAGAAAGCAGAAAGAAATTCAATGCACTGACGGACAACAGATTCAAGCACTGCATTTCCCGCCCCTTTACTAAACAAACCCACTTGGTCTAAGAAATCTCTTTGTGGTGAAAACAACTATCGAGAGCAGTAAGCAGAGAGAACTGGTGGGTGACCTTTGGGTGAGATGACACTGGTGATCTAGAAATACACCTGTAGCCATGCTTTCCAAGTTACCCTGAGGAAAGTCTAAAGAAGGGGAAACAAACCAGGTGAAGGTTCCTAGAATTGTACTCATATTTACTGGTAGGTTTAAGTCAGTTTTGTTGTTACTGAATTTGTAGCGGTGAAGCAGGTCAACAGGTGTCTATCTTTCTCTCCCTCTCTCTGTCTTCCCCTCCTTCTTGATTTCTCTCTGTCCTATCCAACAACAATAACAACAATAATTATAACAACAACAAAGATAAACAACAAGGGCAACAAAAGGGAAAAAAATAGCCTCCAGGAGCAGTGGATTCGTAGTGTGGAGGCAAAAAAAGAAAAAAAAAAAGAATAAAAACAACTAATTGACCTACCTCATAGAAAGGATGGGGCATATGAAAGCACCTTATAGAAAGCTTGGGGGTTGGGGGACGGGCAGTAGCACAGCAGGTGAAGCACACATGGCACGAAGCACAAGGATCGGAGTAAGGATCCCGGTTCAAGCACTTCACAAGTGGTGAAGCAGGTCTGCCAGTGTCTATTTATCCCTCTCTCTGTCTTACTCCCTTTCTCCGTTTCTCTCTGTCCTACCCAAGAACAATGACAGCAAAAATGACAACAGTGATGAACAACTAGGGCAACAAAATGGAAAAAATGGCCTCCAGGAGCAGTGGATTCATAGTGCAGGCACCAAGTCCCAGCGAGAACCCTGGAGGCAAAATAAAAATAAAAATAAAAAAGCTTTGTGAATGGCAAGACACTGTGTGTGAGGTATGTTGTCTTATGTTTGATCTTCCTGAGAAATCTAGACTCCAGTGTGATAGGATACAATTTTTTATACCAACAGTTCCCATGTCAGTTGCTCATTGGCCCCATGGGGAACCCTTTTAAAACAGGGAGAACACCGGGTGAAACATGGAGTGGGCTTGGTGTATTGCGTCAAAGCAAAGGACTTGGGGAATGTGGGGCGGAATGGGTGAAAGAGAACTGTAGGGTCCTGGTGCATAATGAAATCGTACTCATACATCAATCACCGCACTGTAAAACTTTAACCCCTCAATTAAAAAAGAGCACACTTTGGGGCCAAGCAGTAGTGCACCTGGTTAAGGACACACATTTTTTTTTTTAAAAAAATATTTATTTATTTCCTTTTTGTTGCCCTTGTTTTTATTGTTGTTGTAGCGATTGTTGTTGATGTCGTCATTGTTGGATAGGACAGAGAGAAATGGAGGGAGGAGGGGAAGACAGAGACGGGGAGAGAAAGATAGACACCTGCACACCTGCTTCACCGCCTGTGAACCGAACCCCCTGCAGGTGGGGAGCCGGGGGCTCGAACTGGGTTCCTTACGCCAGTCTTTGCGCTTCGCGCCACATGCGCTTAACCTGCTGCGCTACCTCCCGACTCCTAGGACACACAGTAAGGAGCACAAGGACAGGGATTCAAGCCCCTGGTCCCCACCTGCAGGGGGAAAGCTCCACAGGTGGTGAAGCAGGTGTCTCTCTGTCTCTTTCCCTCTCTATCTCCCCTTTCCTCTCAATTTCTGGTTGTCTCTATCCAATAAGCACATAAGGTAATAAAAACATATTTAAAAAAATAAAAGAAATGGACTTCAAAGCATAGGGAGAAATGTTTATATATATATATTTAAATTTAAATATATTTATTTTTTTGGTCTCTTTTGTTGCCCTTGTTGTTTTATTGTTGTAGTTATTATTGTTGTTGTTATTTATGTCGTTGTTTGATAGGACAGAGAGAAATGGAGAGAGGAGGGGAAGACAGAGAGGGGAGAGAAAGAGAGACAACTGCAGACATGCTTCACCGCTTGTGAAATGACTCCCCTGCAGGTGGGGAGCCAGGGCCTGGAACCAGGATCCTTACATGGGTCCTTGCGCTTTACGCCACCTGCACTTAACTCACTGTGCTACTGCCCACCCCCCTGTATATATATTTTTAAACAATTGTATTTATTTATTTATGAGGTAAAACAGAGCAGGGCTCAGCTCTGGTATATGGTAGAGGCAGAAACTGAACCTGAGACCTCGAACATGAAGGTCTGGTATGTTCTGCTTCCCGACTAACACTGTGGTGTCTCCCAGACCTGTGGGGGACACATCAAACGATTCATGTGTGTCCTCCAAAAACTGAAATGGTGCTCGCTTTCCCCACACTGACTGCTGCAGCTGCAGTCAAGCACCAGGCACGGCCCAGCCTCAGACGCTGCAGAGCAGGCAGCAGCTCCGCCTGGAGAGGAGGCGGAGAGAAGACAGACAATCGCTCTCCTTGTCTCCTTTGTAATCACTGACGAATAATCCCCCGATCCTGAACTTCAGATGACACTTGGTTAATGTGAAGGCGTCCACATTCAAGAGAAGTTTGGCATAGGGCCCCTAGACATTCTTACCTACTCTGGGAAAAGGAAGGAGGAGGAGAAGAGGAGGAGAGGAGGAGGAGGAAGAGAAGAGGAGGAGGAAGAGGAGAAGAAGGAGGAAGAGCCCAAAGTCCCTCCTTGTAGGTGGGAACCTTTACAAGTAGTAAAGCAGTGCTGCGGGTGTCTCTTTCTCCCACTCTATTTGCCCCGCTCCTCTCAGTTTCTGTCTTTGTCAAATAAACAAACGAATAAATGAATTAAAAAGAGAGAGACTATTTACCTTCCTGGCTCCAGAAGGACTCATGTAAGGTTTCATCTATAATGTTATGATTAACTCTCATCTTGAGCTGCCAAATATATATGTAACATACCGGGGGGGGGGGGTGTTCTTGTTTGTTTGTTTGTTGTTTATTTACACATTCACTTCCAGGTCCTGAGTCCACACGTTCCCAGGAAGAAAAGCCCCGGAAATGAAATCCTGGCATAAAGATTCGACTACCACTGCCAAGAGAAGCTGGGTCTGTCTGGGGCAGGCATAATGATAACCAACGCAAACTCTGTTTTTCCAAGACACTCAGGAGACAGGTGGTTTCTCTTTAGGCTTTTTGTTTGTTTGCTTTTAATTAATTGATTCATTACTTTCTGTTGGTTTGTTTGTTTGAACCAGAGCACTGCTCAGCTCTGGCTTCGGGCTGAATTTGGAGTCCAGGCACAAAAGCAGTTTGCATGACCATTCTGCAGACTCCATATCCCTCTATTTACTTTTGTAGCACAGCACCCGACCTGTGTTTGATTTATGTTGAAATTTATCAGAATCCAACTATGAACAGAAAATCAAGCTCTCCGTGTAATTTTAAGAGATGTATATGCACCAAGCATGAGTAATTCAGTTTGTAAAGTGTTGGGAATGAAGAGGCATTAGAAATGAGACTGGCCTACTCTATTCTTGGTGGGAACTGAAGCCCAGTGGGCTATAATGGCTGGCTAGAGGGTATGTACGGGAAGTCAACACAGGTCTGGTGGAGTAGACATGACTTCACTTACATGTGTGTAGAAGGAAACAGAGCACACACACTGGCACCACAAACACCCAGGTTCATGCCCCTAGTCCCTGTATGTAGTGGGGGAGCTTCATGAGTGACAGAGCAGTGCTGCAGGTGTCTCTCTTTATCTCTTCCACTCTTTATTTCTCTTTCTCTCTCATTTTCTTTGTCTCTCACCAAAAAAAAAAAAAAGTTGCCAGGACTGGTGGAATCATGGATCAGACAATGATCCCTAGTAATAATCCTAGTAACCAGGATCCTTATGCCGGTTCTTGCGCTTTGCGCCATGTGCGCTTAACCCACTGCGCTACCACCCGACTCCCTGGACTTACTACTAAGTGACTCATTAGAGAAGAAAATTTGGGGGCAAGTCAGTTTAATTTGAAAACACAGTTGGCCAAATATTTTTTTAAATATAAATCTTGACCGGCTAGGATTCATAAAATGAAATCCAAAGTATGCCTTTATTATTACTATTAATTTAATATTGATTGGCAAGACCATAGGATGAGGGGTACAATTCCACACAATTCCCACCACCAGAGTTCCATATACCATCCCCTCCACTGGAAGCTTTCCTATACTTTATCTCTTTGGGTGCATGGATCCAGGATCATTATAGGGTACAGAAGGTGGGATGTCTGGCTTCTATAATTGCTTCTCTGCTGGACATGGGTGTTGGCAGGTTGATCCATACTCCCAGCCTGTTTCTATCTTTCCCTAGTGGGGCGGAGCTCTGGAGAACTATGTCTTTTTTGGTGTATAGAGTATTATGAATGGAAAAGACATGAGAATCATTATGCAGAAGAAGAGCTCTCTAACCTCTCTCTCCCTCTCCCTCTCTCTCTATCTATCTACAGATCAATATTCCCTGTAAGAAATATACTATCCCTCTACCAGCAAGAGAAGCATATTCTGATCATCAGAAGTTGGGTATTAGCACCAAGATACACTCCACAAGCAAACTACTAAAATAACTTTTTTTTTTGGCCTCCAGGCTTATTGCTGGGGCTTGGTACTTGCACTATGAATACACTGCTCCTGGAGGCTATATATGTTATTGTTGCCCTTGTTGTTTATCATTGTTGTTGTTGTTGATATTGCTGTCGTTGTTGGATAGGACAGAGAGAAATCGAGAGAGGAGGGAAAGACAGAGAATGGGTGAGAAAGATAGATATCTGCAGACCTGCTTCACCGCTTGTGAAGCGACCCCCCCTCCCCCCGTGGGAAGCTGGGGACTAATACTGGGATCCTTGTGTGAGTCCTTGTTCTTTGCAACATGTGACATGTGCACTTAACCCACTGTGCTATCACCCAACTCCCTAAAGTAACTCTTAATATCTATCAGTTCTCCCATGTAACTCTCAGCTTCTCCTCCAGCCAGGTGACTTTGTCTTGTCTTATCACAGGCCCACGCTTTTTCTTTGTACAAAAAGGCCTAAGTGCTTCACTTGAGCCAAGCTGCAACTAGGCATCTGATTTTCTTTCTGGAGATGACTGTGTACATATAAAAATATTAAATACACCTGTATATTTCTTTTTTATTTACTTTATTTTTCACTTGTATACTTCTCTCTAGTTAATCTGTCTTGTGTCAGTTTACTTCTTAGGCTAGTCATGGACCCTATGTGGATAGAAGGAAGATTTTTCTTCCCCTCTACAACTTCTTCAACTACAGTTAGGATCATTGGTTGATATTCCATCATAATCAGTCTGACTGAAAATCCACAAAACCCTTCCACTCTATAATACTTACTAAGTGAGTGGGAATCTTTCACACTCATCCCATGAACCACAAATAGAAACAAGTCTTCTAAGCAGAAAGAAAACATTACACATTATGGGGCCAGGTGCTGAAGCACTAGGTTGAGCGCACATGTTACAAGGACCCAGGTTTGAGTCCCAGTCCCCATCTGCAGGGGGAAAGCTTTGTTAGTGATGAAGCAGGGCTACAGGTGTCTCTCTGTCTCTCTCCCTCTCTATCATCCCCTTCCCTCTTGATTTTTTGGTTGCCTCAATCCAATATATAAATATAATTTAAAAAGAAAATATGAGATGAATAAATATTTTTAAAGCTTTATTTTTTTTAATTATACATCATGTGATCAGAACTATGAGGATGGCATATTTTCCAAATCTTCCATGAGTGGTAATTCTATTAACTTTTCTCTCAAAAGACATATTTTAAAAATGTTAATGGTTCTCAAAGCATACATTTACCTAGATTTGAAACAAAGTATAAAGTTAAATCTAGTTTAGAATATAAAGACATTTCTTAAATAATCAACTAGTAACATGGCTCCCTGAAAGAAAATCATAAACTAATATGCTAGGAGATTAAAAAGAAAAAAAAAGGCACTCTCTAAACCGCTAAATAGATTTTTGTGCACAAGGGCATTTGGTGAACTCAAATACACACATTCACACTGTTGTTTTAATTTTGATCATTTCAGTATAGAACAGCAAAAACCTACAGGCTTGCAGCTGAAAATTATAGCTGTAACCTATGTGAGTCACTAAATGTTCTAAAGGAAGAGAGGAACAAGAGTCTGTTTGTCAGAGAAACACATGCTGATTACAAAAGAAATAGATTTAGAAGTAAAGGAACAGGCTGGTTACTTCCCAGGTGGTCTGTCTAAAACAATTCGCATCTTCCTTCCCCTTAAAGAATTAAAAGGAATCTAATGTTCCCGTGAGTGTATACTATATGTGCTCAGTGCAATACTGAGAATGTGGGCAATACTGAATTTCAGTAGGCTATGCAACAGGCTAATCGGAAACAAACAAATGGGAGAGGTGAGGAGAAGGGAGAGGACAGAGTGGATGACAGCAGAGACTGGCTAGTTTCTTGCCAAACCAGCTTCCTCTTTTTTCTGAACATTCAACTAAGATGCTGTTTTTTTAAACCGGAGCACTGCTCAGCTCTGATTGATGGTGGTGTTGGGGATTGAGCCTGGGACTTCGAAGCCTCAGGCATGAGAGTCTCTTTGCATAACTATAATGCTCTCTACCCTTGCCCCTTGAGTCACATTTCTCAGAGCCCCTTGCAATTAGGTGTACCTTGCAATGTAATAATTAAGAGACAAGAATGCTACATACTTCCAGCTGAGAGAGCAAAGAAAGGAATACACCTCTTTAAAAATTTTTTTCTCACCTGCCAGCTGAATGCATAAGACTCGAGAATGGCTAGAATGCTAGATTTATAAGTATAAGGTCCTAAATTTCATCATTGGCATTACATGTGCCATAGTGAGACTCAGATTCTCTTTCTTTACCATTAACAGATAAATAAGTCTTAAAATACATCACACACACACACACACACACACACACACACACACACACACACACATTGAAAATTTGAAACTGCTGTCAGAGTAATAACATACCAAGACTGAAAGAAACAAAACAAAACAAAACATGAGGAAGCACATGGTCGTAACCTCTGAATTTAAGACATTCAAGAGGAAAAGATGCATTAGAGACAGTCTAGCTCCAGCCTCCACAAGGAGGATATATTTTGGAAGAGGAGCCCAAACTTCATGTCAACACAAAGTAATTAAGAAGAAACTAGGAACTGCATAGTCAGGGGGAAAAGTTCATTAAGAGAATTGGGCCTCAGTGTTTTTCTAAAGATAAATCTTAACTAGGCTAAAAAAAAAAATCATTAAATCTTAATGACAGAATCAATTTGTTGCTGGCATTTACACATAAAATATTAACATATTACCAGAGCCTGAAGGAGGTTCAGAATTGAGATTGCCTTCCCATATTAGAGAAGATAAATTTCCAAGAAAATTTATAAGGCAGGAGAAAAGCACTCTAAGATAGGAGAACAGGTCTGTTGGTTTTGTTCTCTTCAGAAAAAAAAAATAACAAAGAAAGGACCGGCTCTGAAGGTACAGCATTCATTTCGTGGACTTAATCAAAAGCTCCTTTCCCAGGCAGTGATTCTGGGCAGTTTATATAGAAACATTGACTTGGTAATTACACCTGCATGAAATGGGACCTATATATTTGTCTTAGATAAAGGTGATACTTTGAGTGACTTTTTTAAAAAAGAAATTTTATTTATAAAAAGGAAACACTGACAAAAACCACAGGATAAGAGGGGTACAACTCCACACAATTCCCACCACCAGATTTCTATATCCCATCCCCTCCCCTGATAGCTTTCCTATTCTTTATCCCTCTGGGAGTATGGACCCAGGGTCATTGTGGGATGCAGAAGGTGGGAGGTCTGGCTTCTGGAATTGCTTCCCCGCTGAACATGGGTATTGACAAGTGGATCCATATTCCCAGCCTGTCTCTCTCTTTCCCTAGTGGGGTGGGGCTCTGGGGAAGCGGAGCTCCAGGACACATTGGTGGGGTTGTCTGTCCAGGGAAGTCCAGTTGGTGTCATGTTAGCATCTGGAACCTGGTGGCTGAAAGAGTTAACATACAAAGCCAAACAAATTATAGACCTAAAGTCTGGTATATTGCAGATGAAGATTTGAGGTCTCTGTTTTGTAGATAGCTAGTAGGCCTATTTTAGTTATATTCCAAAGGGCCTATGACTATACTAGTTTTTTTTTTTTTTCCTGAGCCTGACATCTGATGTGTAGGTGGACGCAGGTTATTGTCTGAGGAGATGTTGTCATGGCTGGAAAAAAGGGCCAGAAAGCTGAATTAGGGAAGAGAGTAGCTCCCAAATATGGGAAATACTGTATAAATATTGTTGACTGTAAACTCCATGAATTTGAGTCTTCTCCAATATTTGTGCTAGGAAATAACACACCTGGCTGAGCGCACGTGTTACAATGCACAAGGACCCGGGTTCTAGCACTTCTATTTTGTTCTCCACTAATTTCTCTGACATTGACTCAACAAAGAAGCCTGGCATAATGTCCCAGAGTATGATCCACTTACTGTGCTTGTGATTTATTTCCTTGTTGATGTAATTTAACATCTTCTGATATTGTTCCTGTAGCCTATGGTGTGTAGGTTACTCTGAAAAATAAGTCATTAGTAGTCCTGTACACTTGATGTTGGCTAGGCTGATGATTAGGTTTATTTCTAAGAGGATAATTAATTAGCACTGTGTGGAAGATGAACTATTATGAAGGCACTTTGATAGCCCGAAGATTAGACTATACAGTATTGCAGGAAGACTGAAGTGCATGTACCTACCATATATTCCAAAGGAAAACAGATTGTGAAGGAGGAAATAAATAAAATTGTCTCCTCATATAAGATAATTTACATCCATGTATACATCTTAAAATAACTGCCAAAATTTGAAAGCCAATTCCAGAATACTGACAATATCAAATACTGAACCAAAATAACAACAAAAAGAAAAAGAGAAGGAAAGAAAGGAAGAAAGATGGGAGTCGGGCGGTAGCGCAGTGGGTTAGGCGCAGGTGGCGCTAAGCACAAGGACCAGCGGAAGGATCCTGGTTTGAGCCCCCGGCTCCCCACCTGCAGAGGAGTCGCTTCACAGGCGGTGAAGCAGGTCTGCAGGTGTCTGTCTTTCTCTCCCCCTCTCTGTCTTCCCCCCCTCTCCATTTCTCTCTGTCCTATCCAACAATGACATCAATAATAACTACAACAATAAAACAACAAGGGCAACAAAAGGAATAAATAAATAAAATAAAATAAATTTAAAAAAAAGAAAGGAAGAAAGATGGGGAAAAAAAAGTTCTTGAAAGCAGTAAATGATTATATCAAGATTATAGGATATTTAGTTGATACATGAAAGTCAATTGATTTATTTCATGTTAAAAACAAGTGGAATTGGAAATAGAAGCACTATACCAGATACTAGCATTTACAAAGTTAAGATATTTCAGCACAAACCTAGCAAAGTAAGAACAAGACCTACATGAAAAAGACTGTGTGCCTTTAATGGCTCTTATGCTTGTTGAGTGCATGCATTACTCTTTTCCTGATTTAAAATATTGTGGTGGGTGGACCCTCTGAGGAATATCTAGATAGAGTTAGGAGTGGGGAAAGCCTTTAATAATGGAATAAAAATCACCAATTTGAATCTTATGAATACAAAAAAAAAGTTCAATGAATACTACTCAGCAGTTAAAAAATAATAGTACTATACAATGTGTCCTTTGGAACTAAATGAATGAATTATGATTCATGAATTAAGGAAGGAAATGAAGGCTAACTACGAGATGATTCCACTCATGTGGAATAGAATAGGTAATTAAACATATGAAATAAGAAAAAAGAAAAAATAGATATAGTCAACCCATATCTATGAGTCTGGGAGCACTATGATTTCCACTGGAGTGTGAGTGGGCTCAGAGAACTTTGGGTGCGGGAGTGGCATGAAATTATGCTCCTATTATAACATTGTAAAGAAGTATTAAATCACGAGTTAATATGTATATTAAATATATATTTAAAAAGGAATAGAGAGTATTATATGGCTAGGAAGAGTCAATATTCTCAAGATACTTGACTTGATCTATAGATTCAGTGCAGTCCCAATCAAAATCTCAACATGTTATTTTATGAATGTGGACAGTCTGATTCTAAAGGGGATATAGTGAAACCAAACACCCTGAATAGTTATGACAGCATTAACATGATTGTCACCCCTTCATTGTCGGGCTGAGCTTCGCAGGCAGGAGAGAGAGACGACCAGGGACTCATGGCTGAGTAGGCAGGTCAGTCTTTATTCATGTGGAACGCAGCGCAATCTCAGCTATCTCTAATCACAATCCTGTCCTTCTCTGTCTTGAGGCAGAAGAGTCAGGTCCAAAAAGGATGCACGCAGTACAAGGGGCAGGGAGAAAGAAAAAGTGCGAACCAGTGAGGATTAAACCAATGTCCTGGAGGCAGGGGGGTGCTCAGTCAACAGTGGCTATGCAAATAGAATACAGTGTTAAGCGGGGGGGGGGGGGGGCGGGGGGGGGATCAAACCAATGAAACAGAAGGGGTCTTAGAAGCAGAATCCAGAAGCATACCAACACTTCATGATCTTTTAAAAATTATTTATTTATTTATTGGAAAAAGACAGAATGAAATTGAAAGGGAAGAAGAAGAGAGAGAGAGAGACAGAGACAGAGATACAACTGCCACACCACTTCACGGCTCATGAAACTTTCCCCCTGCAGGTGGGGACTGGGGTTTGAATACATGTCCTTGTGTACTTTATTGTGTGCACTTAACTAGATGAGCCACCACCAAGCCCCCCACCCTTGATAATTTTTAGAGGAAGAAATGGATACAATTGGCCAAGATATATATATCTCAACTAAAGGACAATAATTATCTCTATGAAAATCTTCATTAGAATCATGAAACAAGTAAATGCAATAAAATTTGAGGCTGAAGTAGACCCCACTAAAATCCTCAGGGTATGTACCCCCCAATTTGAGACCAGATCCTATAGACCAATTTGAATACAATAAATGACACTCAAGGCTTTAACAGCTGAGAGAATCTCAAGCTGGTCAGATAAAGAAGCAATGATAAAAGCTGGATAAGGACAAGTGACTGACTCACTTAGTGGTGGCCTCTTAGGTCACTACTAGGCCACCCCATCACCTGGGGCCCAAGTCAGGATACCCTAGGATTCCCCTGTAGATATGATAACAGATCCCTGTCTCCATCATCACTGATCAGGTCCATCAGGAACATCACCACCATAAGCCTTCTCAAGGATCTTTCCAGAACCTTGCCGTCAGTATAGAACAGCAATGGTAGGTACTGCCCCACTTTCCAATAGGAGGCTGGGTCAGCCTATTCTGCTACTCAAGGAAGACGGGTCCTGAAATGAGTGCAGCCTAGACTGTTCTCAGCTGTGACCATGGACCGAGAGCTCAGACTGAAAGAGACTTAGAGGTTATACAGGCTCCTGTGCTAAATGTGAGTATGCATGGATTGTGGGTCAGGGTGACGGGGTAAAGAGGTAATTGTATTTATATGTTTTGTTCAAGTTTGGGAGCTACTCTCTGCCCTAATCCAGCTTCCTAGTCCTATTTCCAACTGTCACTATATCTTCCTACACAATATTTTTAATCCATTTCAATGTTAACTATTAAGCTCAGGCAAAAATCACTAAAATCATGGACCCTATAGTATGTACTTAAAATAGACTTCCTAGCTTCTTAGTACCCTATGATGTCTTTTCTCACCTGCTCTATTCCTATTTTCTGGTTCTTATTTATTAAACACTTTGGCCTGCTTTATAAATTACTGCCTTTTAGCTACTAAGTTGCAGATGCTACTATGATTCCATTCTGAACTCATATGACCTCATTACTGTGTCCTGGAACCTCACCTCTCCAGAACCTTACCCCACTAGGGAAAGATACAAAAGGCTGGGGGTATGGGTCGACCTACCAACACCCATGGCCAGCAGTGAAGCAGTTACTGCAGCCAGTCCAAGTAGGTCCCAATTAATTTAATGCAAACCTTCTGCACCCCAAAAAGAATTATGGTCCATACTCCCAGAAGGGGAGACATGTTAGGGAAAGATGACTAGAGAGTTCTGAAATCCAATTCCATCAAGACCCAGAGAGAAGAGGAAAAAGGAAAGACATTTGGAAGTAATATTAGGTATAGCTGTGACTTAAAATGGAAAAGAAGGCAGGACCATAGAAAAAATGGGGGGAAATATAGGTAGGTAAATAGACAGATAGATGATAGATAGATAGATAGATAGATAGATAGATAGATAGATAGATAGACAGACAGATGGACAGTTATAGAAATACTAGCCAACCAATATCTGTGATCTTGGAAGGGTCAATGAAAGGAATGAGAACACAGAACTCTGGTGGTGGGAACGGTGTGGAATTATACTCCTGGTATTTTGTAATTTTTAAGTCACTAATAAAAATAAAATAAAATAACATTTAAAAAGAAGTCAATCTGAAAAGCCTATGTATACTTTGTGTTATTGCTGAAAAGCACCAAACAGTGAAGACATTAAAATGACCAAGAGTTGCCAGAGGCTAGGGGAAAGAGAAGAACACAGAGGTGACAAAGGATTTTAAAGATGTGAAATCACTCTATGTAATATTATAATGGTGGGTCCACAGTACATTTATCAAAACATATAATATATAACATCAAAAGTAAGAGAAATGATGGACTTTGGGTGGTAACGATGTAATCAAAGTACCATTGTAGGTTCCTTGATTGCAACAAAAATACCACTCTAATGTAGGATGCTAATAATGGGGCAAGTTTTATATGTGGGAACAGGGAGTTGTGGGAACTCTGTAATTTCTGTTCTTTTTTGTTTTTCTTTGAATCTAAAATGGCTCTTAAAAGCAAACTTTACTAGACACTCAATTCTAAGTTCAAATTCAGAGCATTTAATAGATGGTGATTACTATTAGCAAATTGTACTATATTTGGAAGTTTCGAACAAAAAGAGACTCTTAAATGTTCTTACCACATGCAAAAAAAAAAAAGAAATCATAATTACTCGAGGTGATGGAATTGCTACCTATCCCCACTGTGTAATCATTTCACAACGTATAAGGATGTTAAATCACCCCATGGCAAACTATAAATTTATACAGTGCCATATGTCAACTATATCTTAATAAACATGAGGGAGAAAAAAAATAATTAAGAAAATAAAAATAAGTGATAAAATTATGATGCTTCCAAAAATTAAACTTGAAAGATACTGGTCATTAAGGAAAAACTTCTGATTTCTTTCTTTTTTTAAAAATTTCTTTATTGGGGAATTAATGTTTTACATTCGACAATAAATACAATAGTTTGTACAAGATCCAAGAAGGATGACAGAGGACCTTGTATTGTTATATGGAAAACTGGGAAATGTTATGCATGTACAAAACTTCTGATTTCTAATGATGGTGTTATTTATTTATTCCCTCCAGGGTTAATACTGGGGGTTGGTGCCTGCACCACGAATCCACTGCCCCTGGTGGCTATGTTTTTTTCCCTTTTGTTGCCCTTGTTGTTTAAAGTTGTTGTGGCTATTATTGTTGTTATTCTTATTGATGATGTTGTTGTTAGGTAGGACAGAGAGAAATGGAGAGGGGAGGGGAAGACAGAGAGGATGAGAGAAAGAGACACCTGTAGACCTGCTTCACCGCCTGTGAAGTGACCCTCCCACCTCCCGCAGGTGGCAAGCTGGGGTCTTGAACCAGATCCTTATGCCAGTCCTTGCAATTTGCACCATCTGCGCTTAACCTGTTGTGCTACCGCCTGACCCCGATGGTGTTATTTTTATCCTAGCCCACAGAATAAAAATATACCATGCAGTTCTTGTTATTAAGATAAAGTTGATATTTTCATGTTCCTTCCATAGTATCAAACTGACTAGTACTCAGTACTATTAACTATCTTTCAGTGGTTCAACAAAGGAATAGCTCATATGTTTCATCCATGTCTATTTTTAAATATTTCTTTCTGTTTTTTTTTCCTACTTAGAAAATTCGGTTCCAACTACTTTAATGTAAATCAAGAGGGGGGGGGTTTAGTTCACAAAAGTAAAAACTCCGCAATGGCACTGCTGTCAGATGGCCTGTATTTGGGACTCAAATGGCACCATTGTAGGGACTGAACAAAAAAAATATACGTAAATGGCATATAAACAGACAAATGAACCTAGACTCGGCAACCCAAGCATTAAGTAAGCAATTACAAGACAGGCCTGGGAGTCTGCAAGGCCTGAGATAAATACAAGGGCAGACTCTGAGAAAACAGCCTGGGAACCTGGAGTCAGGAAAAAGAGAATAACTCCAAGGACAAAAAAGACCCCCTCCCCTTCCCTGCACCTGTGGGCTATAGATGTAAAACTGCCATGTAACCACGTTGTGTAGCTGAACCTTGTCACGTAGCCATGTAATGTGAAAGGTATATAAACCTTAATAGGACTTGGGTACGGGGTCGATTACCAGAAAGCTGGTGTGTCAGCCCCTCGGTAACTCAGCCCTAGCCGGCTAGAATATAATAAAGGCTCTCTGCTTTTACATCACCTTGGTTCCTTGTGGATTTCTTTATATCACGGACCCAGGTACAACACCATGAATCTTCAGCAGTCATTTCCTTTGCTCAGTGGGGACTTCTTTCCTGAGCTCCATTATTCAAAGCTTATAGTTTCAGCCACATATCCTCCTCGGCTTAAGTTCAAGGGAACCAAGACAATGTAGCTTCCCCATAGTTCCCCAAACTCATCCTGATTCAACTATCCTGGATAATTTATCCAGTTCTGATTCAAACATTGCTGCTCTTTTTTATCATTATAAGCATCCTCAGTGAGTGTTCTGATTGGCTAGATCTATGCCTCTGCTCAGTTACCTATAGAGGAATGACTAGTTCCCAAAAGAAATTCTGAATGCTTTGACTAGCAAAAGATTAGGTGCATTAAGAGGGAGGTTAAAACCTAAACCAATCTCTGCTTTTTACTGTGCTCTCATAGTTACCCTGTGACCATTATCATCCCCACCTCCCAGATGAAAACCTGAAGTCTGCTACATGATGTGGTCAGAATTCAACTCAAGATTCTTCTCCTTCAGCTTGTTATTGCTGCTGACTCAGATAAACAGTCATTATTCTGTAAATAAATAAAAGAACTCTTCCCTTAAGGAAAAAAAAATCTTTCTTGTTAGATAAAAGGGTTTTGGTTTTTTTTTTTTTTTTTGAGGCAAATGTAAAAGTTTCTCTTTCCAAGTTGTGATTTATTCCAAATTTCACTGAAATCAAAATAATGGATGGGATAAGAATCAACTTCTAAGAAAGCTGATGACAATGGGGGGGGGGGGCGTGTAGATAATGGTTATGCAAAGAAACTCTCATGCCTGAGGCTCTAAAGTCACAGGTTCAATCCCGGGTACCACCATAAACCAGAGCTGACCAGTGCTCTGGTTAAAAAAAAAGAGTTGACAGCCATAAAAGACAACAATTGCTTATTATTCACATTGATCTTGAAACAATGTTCATGATTCAAACAGCAAAGTAGTAGGTAGTCTGTAGAGTGCTAAGATACAAGCTGCTTACCATTAGAGAAACCACCTTAGTGCTTGCTCTTTTATTAAGATTGACATTGTGGGTGGGGGAGACAGCATAATGGTGATACAGACTTTCACACCTGAGGCTCCAAAATCCCAGGTTCAATTCCTCACACCACCATAAACCAGAGCTGAGCAGTGCTCTGATGTTTCTCTTTGTCTCTCTCTCTCTGCATCACTCTCAAAAATAAAATAAATAAAATACTTTAAGGTTGACCTTGTGAGTGGGTCCCAAACAATCTGGGTGGTCTGATAAGACCCTGGGGTAGGGAGGTAATGACCTGGAATTAACAAACTGGGTTGACCTTAACTCCAGTAGTTAATATGCTAAAGCTGAAGCAAAAAGACAGCAAGGAAACCTAATTTTTGCTGGCCTTGCCCTTTGGAGACAATGCGAAATAGTTAAAACCAATTATAGTCTTTGTTCTGGGAGGAAGTTTGAGGATCCATGGCCTGGAAGATCTAAAGGCTTTGGATCCTTTGCTCCTTTGGATCCAGGTCTACCTCCTAGCTTGTCAGTCCTGCCCACTTTTGCCTCCTTTGGAGGTTAGGGAGGCTGCTCAGATGGCAATTAAGCTGTTTCCCACCTTACAAAAGTGAGTGTCACATAGTTTGGCTTTCTGTGGCATTAGCCAGCAGACCCATGCTCAGCTTCAGTAAAGACTATTCCTTACTTCTGTCCTTCTCACTGCTGGGTACAAGGGAGGTAAGTAAAGTATGTTGAATAAATGATTTAACTTCTTTCGAGGAACATGAGTCTTCTAGTTTTTCTTTTTCACTAATTCTGAATTTTAAAGAGCTCTCCTTTCCCCAGGATAATCTTGTATTGATTGGTCCATACTTCTCTCACTTGGAATTTATTTATTGCCCCTTCATTTTCATGTATGTGTTGATTGTCTTCAATTAAGGATAAATTTCTTGGTGTTAGAAATCTTAATTTCTCCTTTTACCCTATATAGCTTACTGTAACCCTCAATTTTCTTAAGATGAGATTAGATTTCTTGTATATATTTTAAAGGTACAATGTCAGTACTCAACAGCTCTCAAATTCTTTAAGTTTAAAGTTCCACCTGTTTGGTTGTTTGTTTACTATATAGCACAGCTCAGTTCTAGCTGCTGGCAGTGCAGGGAACTGAGCCTGAGACTTTGAAGCCTCAGGCAGGAGAGTCTCTTTGCATAACCATTATGCTAAAGACCCTGCCCTCCAGCTATTTTCAATAACTGGGACAGCTTTTGAAAAGACACACCCCAAAGAAATATAGCCTGATGTCTAAAAACATAAATGGAATCCAGGCCACAGAAAACAAGAGTTCATGTAAATGGGAGAAAAGATTTATGTTCTTTCATAGTTAACTAATTAAAACGAAAAGGAGACACCTAAATTGCATGTCAGATGACTATTTATAGGTAGAACTCCCCCCCCCCACCCCCCCCAGTTAAACCTGAGTAGAAACTTATCAGCCGTCATTGCAATAGAAAGAATGTATCTGTTGAGGTCTGGTAGCGATGGTTTTACATTCTTATTTTCTGCCCCTTTGTGTCACTTTGTGTCACTTTGGTTAAAGGCACTGGAACTCTTCAGACTTCAGCTTCTTCAATTAGAAATTAAGCACTTTGATGACTGGCAGCCCCATAGGGCTTCCTCATCCTATGGAGTTTTACTGTGCTGGTTATAGAATAAGAATGGACAAAACAAAATACTACTACTTGCCCAGAGTTCTGTGGCTAATATTTCCCCTCCCCGTAACCCCCTTCTTTGTGAGGGAGGCAACTGAAGGGCTGAGTGAGCACTCAGAGTTAATTCCCTTGTGTTTTGAATGGCCTGGTCAGTATCTCTTAGCATCACAATTTTGTAGTAATCATTAGTGCTTCCTGGTTCTTACATGCATGATGTCAAGACTGCAAGGTATTCTGAGATCATATTTGAACTGACATAAAAAGGGAAAGGCAGATGCCTCAGGAAGCTCAAGTTTCTCAAGAATCACACCAATCTTCTGTGCCTGTACTTTATATTTTCTCATATGCCAGTTTAAATCAGCCAGGACAAACTAGTCATCTCTGACTCAAACTCACAGAATTCTTTTGGGATTGCATTTTTTTAAAAAATATTTATTATCTTTATTTATGGGATATAAACAACCAGAAATTGGGTGGGAAGAGGGACACACACACACACACACACACACACACACACATATAGACAGAGAGAGAGAGACCTTCTTCTTCTTCTTCTAGCGTTTGCCCTTCTTCCGTGGCCAGTCAACAGCATCAGGTTGAGCCTGATGTAAAGTTTCGAGACCCTGTAGCCCTACTTCACCACTCACAAAGGTTTCCCTCTGCAGGCTCCAACCTTGGTCCTTGCACACCACATGTAACATGTGTGCTCAACCAGGCACACCACCACCCGGCCCCCACATCTTTTTTTGGAAGATTTTTTTCCCCTACTTCTTTTCTTTTTTCTTTTATTATTTATTTATAAAAAGGAAACACTAACAAAACCATAGGATAAGAGGGGTACAACTCTACACAGTTCCCACCACCAGAACTCCGTATCCCATCCCCTCCCTTGATAGCTTTCCTATTCTTTATCCCTCTGGGAGTGTGGACCCAAGGTCATTGTGGATTGAAAGGGGGAGAGAGAGAGAGAGAGAGAGAGAGAGAGAGAGCCAAAGAGAGAAAGAGACCAAGACCAGAGCACTGCTCAGCTCTGGTTTATTATGGTGGTGTGTGTATAGAGGGAAGCTATTTTATTTATTGATTTTGACTTTTTAACCTGGGCAAAAATCTAAACGCAAATTCTCCTCATCCCTTCCCTTCCCCTCTCCCCCTCCACTCCTCTCTTCTCCCCTCCCCTTCCCTCCCCTCTCCTCTCCTTTCCCCTCCCCTCCTCTCCTCCTGTCCCCTCTCCTCCCCTCCCCTCTCTTCTCCTCCTCCCCTCTCTTCTCCTCTCCTCCTCCCCTCCCCTCCCCTCTCCTCCTCCCCTCTCTTCTCCTCTCCTCCCCTCCCCACCACTCCCCTCCCCTCTCCTGTCCTTTCCTTTTTCTCAGTGGGGAGTGAGCTGAGGTAAAGAACAAACACCTCATCACAGACCCCTGCAAGCTTCAACCCGGCTTTGACCTAGCATGTTATGATCGGGCCCTCCTCAATCGCTATCGAACAGGCCATGGCCGGTGCGCCGCTATGTTCCATCGCTGGGGAGCCAGAGACGACCCAAACTGCCCCTGCGGCTCCAGACAGACTATGACCCACATAGTCAATGACTGCCACCTCTCCAGATTCAAAGGAGGTCTCGAAACTTGACATCAGGCTCAACCTGACGCTGTTGACTGGCTACGGAAGAAGGGCAGACGCTAGAAGAAGAAGAAGTGGGGAGTGAGAGGCAGAGAGGGACAGAGAGCTATCGCAGCACTGCTCCATAGTAGCTTCCCCACTGCATGGTGCAGTGGTAGCTGTGGACTTGAACCTGGGTCTCAGCACAGGATAAAGCCTGCACTCTGCCAGGTGTGCTCTCTCCTCACCACCACCGATGTAAGTTTTGCTCATTAATGGAAACAGTAGCATGTTGACTGTTCAGTGTTACGACACCCCTCTCAGCTTCCAGCTGAGGCAGAAGTCATAAAACTATTACAGGAAATTACAGGAGTGCCAGTGCATGGAGACTGAGGAGCCAGAGTTCAAGTGCAAGTATGCCATTCATTAGCCACAGGGACTTGAGGAGGCACCTCGGAAACTTGAGTGTCACCATGGACAGGTAAATGCACTTGACAAGCTCTGTGGCTATTATAGAAACAGCAATTTAGGGGCGTTTTTCAGAGGCTGCTAGTCCACCATCATACGGAGATTAAGATGCTGTTAACACCAAACTTAACTACAGTTTTATTGGTTTTTATTTATTGGATGTTGACTCTCCTTTGGCTTTACAATGAACTTCTGAGCCACTGAACTAAATAATTCCTATGATTCTGGCTTACCGACCTAGTTCAACTAGCTCTGAAAAGAGTCCTTCCTGCCCATTCTAGATGCACTAGGTAGACTTTCCACAATTTGTCCCTAGTAATAGGGGTACTAGAATTACTCAGAAAAGAGTCGAGGGCTGGGTGGTGGCACACCTGGTTGAGAGCATGTATTATAATGCACAAGGACCCGGGTTCGAGCCCCCAGCCCCAACAAGTGGTGAAGCAGGGTTGCAGGTGTCTCTCTGTCTCTCTCCCTCTCTATCACACCCTCCCTCTTGATTTCTGGGTCTATCCAATAAAGATAATGAAAAAAAGAGTTATAAGAGTTATAATGGTATTCTTTCTCTGAAACTAACAGTAACAAGATGAATTGTAAAATTATTTATCATTTCCAGCAACTCAGATGGAAAAAAAAAAAAAGACAGAAAGAAAGAAAAGCCCATCCTTGCTTTTTGCAGGGTAGAAAGGAAGTAAACAAAACATTCCTCCTGATGTGATTCAGAGCTTCCCAGATGCCATGCCAGTCAGCTGACTGGAACGCTCTTGAAGTTTCCTCTGTCATTTCTTGGGCGAAAAGCGATGGCTGAATGAATTGTGAGCCAGGCTTACGGGAAAGAAATCTGGTGGTGGTATTTCCTCTGCCTGATTCTCCTTGTTTGGAAGTAAACAAGACACTTTCTTCTCTTAGTTTTCAAATATTTTACACGAAAATTCTAGAATAGCTGTGTATTAATGAAGTCCCTTCCTGCTATAACAATAGTTTGCTCCCCTAGATAATTCTGGAGTCAGTATAATGAATAGCCCTAAACCCTCTGGTCTTTACAAAATATCTTTTTTGTTGTTGTTATTGTTTTGTTTCATTTTTGAACTAGAAATGCTTTAATCTTGACCTCTGTAGACCATGATGTATCCACTGACCCTTCTCTAAATGCCTCTAAAGCTTTTTATATTTTTCTTAGGCATATGTTGTTCACAAGATCTGTTCACACTCACTTATTTAAAATATGTTTTTATTGTATTTACTCTATTTCATGAAAGAGAGAGAGATTGAGAGAGAAAAGAGGGAAAAGAGGAAAGTGGACCATTGCTTAGCTCTGGTATATGGGAGTACTGAAGATTAAACTTGAAACGTCAGAACTTCAAGCCTGAGAGCCTTTTTTTTTGCATGCTGGTTCCCAGTCTTACACTGTCTTTGATGTATTCTTTTCCCTTCTTAGATGATGTTTATTTTCTCTGCATGTCATACTAATGTTTTTAGGACAATCCCTCCCCCTCCCTTTTTTTTTTTTTTTTTCAAATTTTCCAAAATAGCACATATTATCATGTTGTTAAAATTCCGGATGGCTCCAGCTGGCCGGGCTAGCTTCACGGCGGGTAACAGAGACGCAGAGACAGTAGTAGGCTTTAACATTAACACTTAGAGAATAACAAAGGAAGGGCTCGTTATAAATAAGCAGATGACTTAAAACTGAATTTTAAATATTTCTATTTCTTTTTTGAGGAGCAAGAACCTCATACAATGTTGCTACTTCTGAGTTTTTTTTTTTTTTTCCAGAGAAGAGGAGGTGGTGGTGTACCTGGTTGAGCACACATGTTACAATGTGCAGGAACCTAGGTTCAAGCCCCCAGTACCACCTGCAGGGGGAAAACTTCACGAGTGGTGTCTCTCTCCCTATTTCTCCCCTCCTCTCAATCTCTGGCTGTCTCTAGCCAATAAATACATAAATATAATTTTAAAAAAGTAAAGAAAGAGAGAGAAGAGGAGGAGGAAGAAGAAGAAAAATAAGGAGAAAGAGAAGAGGGAGAAGAAAGAGAAGAAGAAGGAGGAGGAGGAGGAGGAGTAGGAGTAGGAGGAGGAGAAGGAGAAGGAGAAGGAGAAGAAGAAGAAGAAGGAGAAGGAGAAGGAGAAGGAGAAGAAGATGAAGAAGGAGAAGGAGAAGAAGGAGAAGAAGACAGAAGAAGAGGGGAGAGAAGAAGAAGACAGAAGAAGGAGGAGGAGAAGGAGAGAAAGAATGGGAAGGGGAAGAGGAAGGGGAAAAAGAAGAAGGCGGCACCATAACCATTAGAGCTTTCTCAGGGGCCGTAGCATTCCCTTGTATTCCTCATGCATGACGAGGAAAATGACCTATCTGGTAAAGTCCCTTAAATATTTTCATTCTTAAAATGGGCAAGTCTTTATTGTTAGAGAGAACCTTGTTTCTTTATCCCCCCTCCCACCTCTCATTCTGTTATAGATATTTGCTCATTCTCCTCCTTTCCAAGTACCTCCCTTCCCTGGATACTTAAAAGAAATTCCAATTTCTTTTAAATTTTAAATTCCAAATTCTTTTAAGTATCCAATTCCTGGATACTTAAAAGAAATTTCCAACTTCAACTTCTAGAGTTCCCTTTCCAAAGATTCTCTCTTTTTTAAAATTGTTTTTATTATTATCATTATTTATCGGATAAAGACAGCCAGAAATCGAGAAGGAATGGAGAGATAGAGAGGAAGAGAGACAGAGAGACACCCACAGACCTGCTTCACTTGTGAAGCTTTCCCCCTGCAGGTGGAGGACCGGGCCCTCAAAGCCGGGTCCTTGTGCACTGTGACATGTGCTCAGCCAGGTGTACCACCACCTGGCCCCTTCCACTGATTCTCTATTGCCATGTCCTGGACTAGTTTCCACAATTAAAACGGATATTTTTGTTTGCTTGTTAGTTATTTTACAAATTGATTTCCCCATGCTTCAGTTTTCTCATCTGCAAGATCGGGAAATTCATAGTTTTAGGGTTTATTATGATGCTCCCATGAGATGATCACTGCTTGGAACCCCAAACAGGTAAGGCACACACAAGGATGTAAAGCTCTCGATCCTTACAGAAGATCCTACTATGCCCAGTACTCTTCCGCTGATGCAACTATGACCCACATAGTCAACGACTGCCACCTCTCCAGATTCAAAGGAGGTCTCGAAACTTTACATCAGGCTCAACCTGACGCTGTTGACTGGCTACGGAAGAAGGGCAAACGCTAGAAGAAGAACTTTTATATTCACAAGAGCCAAGAAAGGTAGATGACTTTTCTTATCCTCATTTTACAGATAAGGAATTCAAGAATAAAGTTGTTCAGGGGTAAGGCAGATAACTAAACCATAGAACACATGCCTAGGCTTGTGTGAGGCCCTGAACTCAACCCCGCTCCACCTCTTAAGATGGTACCATGCTTTGGAAGCTGACTCTCAGTTTTAAAGATGACTTTGAAAAAGAATAAAGAGGTGACGTGATTTAGGTATAGTCCCAGAGCTAGGGAGTGGTGTAACGGAGATAAACTAAAGGCAATTGAACTCTAAGAGTCTTCTTGTACCTACCATATTATCTTGTCTGATCTTGGTTTTACTTTTTTTTTTCTTTAGTAGTATTCATAAACCAATGAGGCCAGAAGACCCCTTCAATGCATGCTCTAACTGTGGAAATCTGTATCAACAAACAAATTCTCTTAACAAACTTTTAAAAATAGGCTTTTTTCTTTCTTTCTTTCTTTTTGGCAGTTACCTTCAGCCTCCAGGAATTTTATCAATGTTATCAGGAAGTCTGGTGTCTTTTGATGGCTGGCTGTGAAATGTATCTAGTATCTAAACAGAAATCAGGCTGGGTAATACTTGTGAAAAATCAAAAGATTTTTTCTATTTTTTTATTTGTGATTAATAGTGGATTACAAGATTGTAATTGTAGTATATAGTTACACCCATCACCAGAGTTCTGTCTCTCCACCCTAGATAACCACTAGAGTTCTCATAAGTCAGAGAAGCAGTTGTTGCCCTTGTTTTTTATTATTGTGATAGTTATTATTGTGATTATTGATGTCGTCATTGTTAGATAGGAGAAAGAGAAATGAAGAGAGGAGAGGAAGACAGAGAGGGGAGAGAAAGATAGACTCCTGCAGACCTGCTTCACCGCCTGTGAAGTGACTCCCCTGCAGGTGGGGAGCCGGGGGCTCGAACTAGGATCCTATCCTTAAGCCAGTCCTTGCGCTTCGCGACGTGCGCTTAACCCTCTGAGCTACCTACCGCCTGACTCCCAACATTGTGGTTCTATGCAGACATTCTTGAGTTTTTTTTTTCTTTTCTTCATTTTTTTTTTTTTTACCTAAAGATGACGGCATTTTGTGACGTGGAAGAGATAAGAAAGTCTAAAACTTCCACAACACTGTGAAGTGCATTCCTCTACCACTCCTGGAGCCTGCTTCTCATTCATTCCCTTTGTGTTTTCCACTGTATAAGACAGTGACTTTCTTCCTGGTTTAAGACAATTTGAGTCAGGCTTTTGTCTTCCTTACAGCTTGAAGTGATGGATGACCCAGCAATATCACTCTTGGGCATTTATCTGAAGTATATGAAAACAGTGATTTGAAAAAATATCTGTGGTCCGGGAGGCGGCACAGTGGTAAAGCATTAGATTCTCAAGCATGAGGTCCCAAGTTCAATCCCCAGCAGCACATGTACCAGAGTGATGTCTGGTTCTTTCTCTCTCCTCCTAGCTTTCTCATTAATAAATAATTTTTTAAAAAAGATATCTATTTTTTTTTCCAAGTTCATATGTTTCAATTCTCGATATTCCAGATATGAGTGAAAGCACCCAATAGTTGTCTGTCAACTTCTTACTTACTTCACTAAGTATCATCACCACCAGTCCCAGTCTCTAAAACCCTGGGAGAACCATGGCAGTTATCAGTGGGAGGCTGAGGGCACAGAGCTTTGCTGGTGCCAGTGGTGTGGGACTCCATCCCTACTATTGTTGGGACCATGTGTAAGCCTGATAGAGCTTAGGGAGAACCACCCCCGTCCCTGGATAGAGGTCTGAGAAGATAACCTCTTGGTGAGTCTCTCTCAACCGAGGTGAGCATAAGGGGGGAAACTCAGACTTGGTTCTTTCCTTGTTGACTCTCAGGCCCACAGAAACCCCAGTACTTCCCTCCATTAACTGCAGGCCACATGGCCGCAGATTCACTTACTCAAAGTCACCTTCTGATCACAGAAGAACACACCTTATCACACATTTCATCACATACCTCAGACCCCAGACAAGAGAGATTCCAAACTATATGGCCTTTTGATATTCATCTTCTCTCTGTCTCACCCTACGGGTTCAACCCCTATGCTTCTCTCAAATACCTTTGGATAATTAAGTTGCTTGTGTCATGGAGAATAACTGTCTTGTATCCCATCAATTCCTGTCATACCAGCCCCCTACCTTAAGGGGCGTGCTGACTGTTAAGAAACCTGTAATTTCGATAGTTAATGTTATCATCACATTATTTGGTAATTGGGTTAACTTTGAAAAGTCCTTTTGTTATGGTTTGCTGTACAGTACCCAGTATCTTGTATATAACTGTGCTATTGGATGCTTCTGATCTACTTGGTCTAGGCTTTTGAGAGAGTCCGCATATCAAATACACAGCCTATATATTAAAAAGATTCAGTTTGTGTTTTGAAAAACTTTGAGACATACAATTGATTTTCCCCCTCTCAAATTAATTAACTAGTGATTTATATGTCTACATTTTGCAAGGAGTGTACATAAACACCATTCCCACCACCAAAAGACTCCCCCCACTCCCTCCCACCCACTCCCACCCCCCCACTGGCCCAGGAACTATCCACTGTCTTTTTGAACCCTAAGACAGCGGGAACCTCACATCTCCACTATAGAGCCCCTACTTCCCCCAGTCCTGGAACCCTTGGATAGGGCCCACTTTCCTGTATGCCTCTCCCAATCCATATCAAATAATATTGCATCCGCCGATCACAACCTAACCAACGCAACGATTGCCACCTCAACATGCTTCACTTCAGACTGTGTCCAGAGACTTCACATGTGGAATGACAACCCTTCAGCTTCATTACTCGGGTGAGACCTTTACTTTCATAGTATACTCTAATTTCATCTCAGGTGGTTCACTTTCTAACAAAGTCCCAAAACCTAGATATATACCAGTTTCTGTGAGAGAGAGCATATCTTCACACGTATCTATAAACTACTGCAAAATATATACCTGAAAGCAGAAGTACACTAGAGTTTGCAGTGAGTATCTCCCTAACACTTCCTCTCCACTATTCTAAGCTTTGGGTCCACGATTGCTCAACAATTTGTTTGGCTTCGTATGTTAACTCTCTTTTCAGTCACCAGGTTCCAGATGTCATCAGGATGCCAGCCAGGCTTCCCTGGATTGAAGACCCCACCAATGTGTCCTGGAGCTCTGCTTCCCCAGAGAACCATCCTACTAGGGAAAGAGAGAGGCAGACTGGGAGTATGGACTGACCAGTCAATGCCCATGTTCAGCGGGGAAGCAATTACAGAAGCCAGACCTTCTACCTTCTGCAACCCACAATGACCCTGGGTCCATGCTCCCAGAGGGATAGAGAATGGGAAAGCTATCAGGGGAGGGGGTGGGATATGGAGATTGGGTAGTGGGAATTGTGTGGAGTTGTACCCCTCCTACCCTATGGTTTTGTTAATTAATCCTTTCTTAAATAAAAAAAAAAGAAAGAAACCTGTAATTTCTGACATATTTCAACAATAATTTCCTTCATCGTTTTTCTATTTAACTCATGTCCACTTTGCTAATAAACGGACTCTAGGATTCTGGGATTCTAGGACTCAGATTCTAGGCACGCTAAGAGTCCTCTGGTGTCTTTTACTTCGTGTCACCCCTTCGTGAGCGAGAAAGAACCAGCCTGTTACCTTTCCCCTGGAGACCACCCCGCTGGAGAGAGAGAGAGAGAGAGAGACCCCGAAATACTATCTTATAATCCTGTAAATAACTAAGACATCACCAGTAAGAATTAAAATAAAATATATTTAGAGTAAACCTCAGTGTTAGTCATAATAGCCAAGACTTGGAATCAACTTAAATGCCCATGGGCAGATGACTGGACAAAGAAGCTGTTGGATACTCAATGGGTACTATTCAGCTATTAAAACTGATGAAGTCATGTTTTGTTTGGTATAATGAAGGGGAGGGGACTTGAGGAGACTATGCTGTGTGAAATAAGTCAGAAAATGAAAGATACTTAGGAGGTGACTTCACTCATATGTGGAGAACAAATGAGGCAAAGTGACAGAACACAAGAAAATGACTCTGACTTTGCAAGCTAGTGATAAATTAATACGATTCATTCTTTTAAAAAAGTTGATTATCTTTTTATTTTATTTATTCATTAGATAGAGACTGTCATAAACTGAGAGGGAAGGGGAAGATGGAGAGGGAGAGAGAGAGAGAGGAATAGAGGCAGAGAGACACCTGCCATTCTACCTCACCACTTGCAAAGCTTTCCACCAGCTTGAACCCGAGCCCTTGAGCACTGTAACATGTGCATTCAACCAGGTGCACCACTACCCTACCCCTAATTCATTCTTTTTTTAAACCCTTGGACTGGGGAAATAACATAATGGTTCTGCAGAAGACTGTCATGTCTGATGCTCTGAGTCCCAGGTTCAATTCATATCACCACCATATGTCAGAGCTGAGCAGTTCTCTGAATCTCTGTCTCTGTCTTTCTGTAACCCACCCTCTCATAAAAAAATATTTTATTAAAAAAAAACTTTTAAGTGTTCTGAGTCACAGTATATATATGTACATGTAGTCTGTGTCAGCATATGTATTAGAAAGATTGGATAATTAAAGGTGCTTATAAGGGACGATAGCAGCTATAGGCCGAGTTAGAATTAAACAAATTAAGAGTCTACTCTTTTATTTATTTATTTATTCCCTTTTGTTGCCCTTGTTGTTTTATTGTTGTAGCTACTACTGTCGTCATTGTTGGATAGGACAGAGAGAAATGGAGAGAGGAGGGGAAGACAGAGAAGGGGAGAGAAAGACAGACACCTGCAGACCTGCTTCACTGCCTGTGAAGCGACTCCCTGCAGGTGGGGAGCTGGGGGCTTGGACTGGGATCTTTATGCCGGTCCTTGTGCTTTGTGCCACCTGCGCTTAACCTGCTGCACTACCGCCCGGCTCCCAAGTCTACTCTTAATAACATAATAAAGCTGTCAGTAGACACACATTATGGTGGATGGAGGGACCAATATCATCAGCCTCATCTATGAACTTATTAAAAATGCAAATTGTAAGCTTCAAATACAACTTATTATAACAGAACATGTACTTAAGACTAACAGGTGTTTCTTGTACAAGTTAACGACAGAGAAGCATTATCCCATGACACCCAAGTCCTAGAAGAGAACTAGAAAAAGGAGGCCTGAGAGTGTGGATCCCCAAAGATAATTAAGGAAGCTTTCAATGCTTAGATGTACTTTCTACCTTGTCACCAGCTTGAAGGAAGGGTCTGGAAATCATCTATACTTGCTAGAGCCTGCCCCTTCCTCCTCCCCCCATCACCCCGACTAAAGAGTTTTCTCTTTGAGTCTTTGAAGCCAAATCATAAAGCCTACATAGTAGGACACTACAGCTAATGGGAAAGTCGTGCGGCAAGGGCTGTTCTCTGCCAAATAGGGTGTCTGCTGCAGTAAAGAACTGTCAGCAGAAGAACCGCATTCGCAGACCCAGCTAGTCCTTGTGCATTCATGTGAGGCTAGACGATCAAAACTGGGATGAAAGGACCATCCCCACTCATGATTCAAACCCACTGAGCGTATTCAGTGCAGGTCCCAGTAAATAACTTGAGGGATTTGATACAAAATAAAATGCAGGTCTTGCTCTGGGAACAAAAAAAAAAAAAAATCAAGATTTTGATTTATTTACTTTCTTTTTTTTTTTTCAGTGTTAAAAGTTATCTTTACTGAAGTAGTCAGTCTGCAAAACTATCTCCATTTTAGGCTTATAATTTCACCTCTTTTACCATACTCACACCATCACCCACATGCTCATCTCTGTCCGCTGTAGTTGACTGGATCCCCTTCCACAACAGAGCATTCAGCAAAGCAAAGGTCCAGCCCTTTTCAGCATGGGCAAGCAGAAATGCATGCAGTGATCTTCACTTTCGGAAAACGTTTTACACGAAAGAGAAATTCTCACTGGAACACGGATGGTTGATTCAAGATACCTAAGACTGCAATAACACATGCCTACTGAGGACCATTTCTTCATCCAACCTTATGATATACAAAACACACTCAATGTTTCCCGGATGAAAATGATAACAAAGACACCCCTTGTCTTCCTGGGGCTCATACCCCAATAGGCAAACTCACATGAAAATAAGATTATAATCTGAGCCAACCAATTTCTTATAATGAAGGGCTCTAAGAAGTAATAAGCATTTGAAATGGAATCATAAATTCACAAAATCTAAGTGTCTTCCATAGATGGGTAAAGTTGTCTTCCTAACAGGAGTGAAGTGTATATGTAATTCACCTCCAGGAGACCAGAAGCATGCTGTTCTAAGGTTTGACAAATTGAATTTGGGATTGAAAGCTAAGAAATACTATTTTGTTCATATGGAAATTTTGTGAAGCATGTACCTACCAACTTTCATCTTGTATGGAATCTAATTTCTACTATTTTTTTTAAATTTATTTAAGAAAGGAGACATTAACAAAACTGTAGGATAGGTGGGGTACAACTCCATACAATTCCCACCACCCGATCTCCATATCCCATCCCCTCCTCTGATAGCTTTCCCATTCTCTATCCCTCTGGGAGTCTATTGTTTCTTTTCTTACCCATATCCCTCTAAAAACATCTACACCAATCCCACTGCCAGAAGTGGCCAGATCAATGGGGAGGACCCTGGTATGGTTTCACGTTGTTTTCCTGGTGTGTTTAGAGAATACTTGGCAAGGTTTAGAGAACCAATGGTATAGAAGAAAGTGGAAATATTTAATGTTGGGCTCAAATTAAAACAAGGAAAAAAAAGAGACAGCTTAGATGTCCCATGAATCAGTAACAGTGAACAGTTTTCATGTCTCTGAGCACCAAATGCAATGAACTTTCTGTAGAGGAATCAATACAAGCTGCATTTGGCTAGAAGAGGTGGGGAGCAATGTTGGCCCTGCGTGTGGAGTGGGGGAAATTCTAAAAGTCTTTGTCACAACGCTTTGTACAGAAAACAGAAAGCCATTTCACTCATTCGTAGGTAGAGCTTTCACTTTACATTCTTCAAATTTTTATTTATTTATTTTTCCCTTTTGTTGCCCTTGTATTTTTTATTATTGTTGCAGTTATTATTGTTGTTGTTATTGATGTCATCGTTGTTGGATAGAGCAGAGAAAAATGGAGAGAGGAGGGGAAGACAGAGAGGGGGAGAGAAAGACAGACACCTGCAGACCTGCTTCACCGCCAGTGAAGCGACTCCCCTGCAGGTGGGGAGCCGGGGCTCAAACCTGGATCCTTACGCAGGTCCTTGCGCTTTGAGCCACATGTGCTTAACCCAATGCGCTACCGCCCAACTCCCGACATTCTTAAAATATAATTACTACTCCAGAGAATAACAGAGCGTGTTAAGATGTGCATGCTGGATGCTCATAGATAGTCTAATTAATCCTCACCTAAATCCTTGTATATTTAAGTGGGTAATTCATTTTTACACACCAGGAAACCTACAAATCATTGTTTGTTGCGACGCTAAAACGCATTGTATGAAACTGAAAACCCAAATGTTAAATTTGTAAATATCAAAGTTTTACCATAATTGTCCAGGTTGACAGTTTCTTAAATAGCTAACGTTTACATGATTACATGATCTAGATGATTCTCACAAACAAATCAACAACAACAACTTTCAAGATGAGCAAAAATATTAAATCTGAAATAACAGATATTGAGATGGTTTCAAATCTCTTGTGTTACAGATTATTTTATCCATGACGAATATACTCACACTTCAAAAAAAAAAAGAAGAAGCTTCCTGATCTGTACCCTTGTTTGAACAGGGTCCAGCTGGCATCAGAAGTAGGGCATCCAGCATGAACCATCCTGACTTTGGGTGGGGGGCAGGGTGTTTGGGAATCTTGGTTTTAAAGGATACCAGTGACATATATCCAATGCCATGCTTTGCAAGGAAGCTAGGCATACAGCCTGCCTTCCCCCATCTCCATTGCCAGCCTGGAAAGAAGCCTGCCTATGCTTTTGTGAATATGAACCTATATCAGGTTGAGCCAGCTCAGTCAGTGGGGAAATGCCAATGCCTACTTTGTTTTTTATTCAGCTGATCAAAGGCTTGCAGTGCAGGGCTTCCTAGGACAGCATTCCAGAGGAGCTCCGGAAGTAGGTCTTCCTTAATGAAGGACATCCTGCTGTAAGCTATGTGCTAGTTCAGAGAACTAGGGAAGACCCTCCAAAGGAAAAAAAGAGGAACTCCAGATTTGACAGGGTTGTTAGCAATTAATTCGGAAGCACAAGAGTACATATATATATATATATATATATATATATATATATATATATATATATATATATGAAGGAGAACATCTAACTGGGGATCATGACTTCAAAAGAGTTTAAGTCTAAGGAGTAACTCACTCCTAAAAGAAGATATGGTTCTCCACTGAGAGTAGAGTCTATCTCAAGACGTTTTTTGGTTTTGCTTTTGCTTTTATTTACTTTGGGGGAATAATTTGGGTACTACATTTGCTATTTTACTATGTTTCCCTATGATGTGAGAGATGGTGGGATATAGTACTGACAGCTACTCTGGAGCCAGAACACTTGGCTTTGAATCCTCCTTTAACTATGTTCTTCTAGTTTGCTTTCTTGGGAAAATTTCTTATCTTGTTCAAGTCTCAGTTTTCACATCAATAAAATGGAACTAAGATTGTCCCTGCCTCACAATGGTGCTGTCATGTTCAATGAGTGAATGACTCATACAACAATCACAACAAGACCTGGCGAGTAAGAAGATATTTCTCCCCCTCCAGTCTATAAAAGAATTGGCCAGCGATGAAATTTAATCAGTTCAAAATTCTTCTTGGATCTCGCTGAACTTATTCCTCCTTTAAGCATATGGAAACAAAGGATTTTTCCAACACTATAAGACCACAGAACTGCTAATTTGGAGTCATTGAGATTTAAGAAATTCTGTCATGAATGTTAAATGAAGTCCAAAATACTTTAGTGGAAATTAACTATACATTAATTCAATGAAGTTAGGTATTTACTGTGTGCCTGACATTGTATTTGAGATACAGTCTTCTTGTATCAGATAAGGCTTTGTTTGCATTTGAGTTGGACCTTGAAGGCCTTGAAATAATTCAGTGAAAATAGGTGCAGAAAACAATGTGGCAAAGTTTCAAAGGTAAGACAGAGACTGTGGACACTGGAGAACAGAAAATTTACTTGGACTGGTTTCTGTTTGTAGAACTTGATGACTTAAGTGACACAAAGGGTGTAACTGAGGTTTCAGACAAAAGTGAGCCTGGGTATATATTTATAGAAGGTACAAATGGGGAGTCGGGCGGTGGCAGTGGGTTAAGCGCACGTGGCGCAAAGCGCAGGGACCGGCGTAAGGATCCGGGTTTGAGCCCCCGGCTCCCCACCTGCAGGGGAGTCGCTTCACAGGCGGTGAAGCAGGTCTGCAGGTGTCTATCTTTCTCTCCCCTCTCTCTCTGTCTTCCCCTCCTCTCTCCATTTCTCTCTGTCCTATCCAACAACAAAGCAATGTCAACAATGGCAATAATAACCGCAGCGAGGCTGCAACAACTAGGGCAACAAAAAGGGGGAAAAATGGCCTCCAGGAGCGGTGGATTCATGGTGCAGGCACCGAGCCCAGCAATAACCCTGGAGAAAAAAAAAAAAAAAAAAAGAAGGTACAAATGAAGAAAAGGATGCTGGGTAATTTCTGGAGTGAAGCTAGGTCCAGATTTGTGGTAGGTGATGGGACTAGGAAAGTAGGAAACAGAAAGGCATTCTGAAGAAATAGAATTTAACAGAGACCGAATGTGTAAGGGAAGGGAAGAATAAAATGCAAGGTGACTCTATGGACTCCTAGTCAGTTAAAATAATTACAGCATCAGCATGGCTCAAGCTGTTGAGTATACAAGAGTAATCCGTGTAAAGATAGTCAATGAAAAGTCTTAAAAGCACACACTGAAAATTATTAGTACTTGTGATTTCTAATCTAGGGTCTCTTTTTACTGCTACACTGAAGGAAAGGTCATAGCATAATATCAATAATATCACTAAAAAAAATAAGCAAGTGCAAATTTGAATGACCTGCATAAGCAACCATGACTTAATAAGAAAAATAAATAAATAAACCAGCTCAATAAAGCTCAGTGGTTGTTGGATCTTCAAGCTGAACTCCAACCTTGTTTAGACACTCTAGAGCTTGTTGGCTTATGAAACTGTATAAGTGTGTGAATCCCCATAACACATGCACAACTATCAGAAGAGAATTCTTGAAGTCTGTTCGGGATTCCTTGGAGGATTGGCTAATGGAACAAACTGTGTTTGGTTGGTAGGGAATCATGGTAACATGATTCAGAGGTAGAATCACAGTTCAGCATCAGTCAAGCAACAATAACCAAATGGAGTCTCTCCACACACATTTGAACGGACACTCAGAGAGTTGCCCACCTATGGTAAGACTTCAGATGTGGACTCCAGATAGTTGAAGTGGCAAGGAACTTTAAATTACCAAGCCAACTCTGTCATTTTACAGACAAGGGATAGGGCACCAGGAGAGGGTGTAGACAGAGTGAAGAAAAGTGAACTGTGAAGTGAGGAAGAGAACACATGTTGAAACTAGGCAGATGTTAGTCAAATTACTTTCTCTTGGTCTCATCATTGACTATCTTCTTTTTATTATTATTATTGTTATTATTATTAATAATTTTTTTTGCCTCCGGGGTTATTGCTGGGGCTTGGTGCCTGCATCATGAATCCACTGCTCATGGTAGCCATTTTTTCCCTTTTGTTACCCTGGTTGTTTTTATTGTTGTTGTGGTTATTGTTATTGTTGCTATTGATGTCTTTGTTTTTTGGATAGGACAGAGAAATGGAGAGAGAAAGATAGACACCTGCAGACCTGCTTCACCACCTGTGAAGCGACTCCCCTGAAGGTGGGGAGCTGGGGGGCTCAAACCAGGATCCTTACGCCAGTCCTTGCACTTTGCACCACCTGCGCTTAACCCACTGCTCTACCACCCGACACCCCCTACAGGCTATTCTTAAGCCCAGCTGTTAAGTGAGGGAAATCTATATACTATGTACTTTACATATAAACATGTATTTAGAGGCTGGCAAGTAATTCACATTAGGAAACCCAATCATGAGACGGAGAAACAAATGACTGTAACCAGCACAAGGGAAAACCCTTCCCTCCAGGAAGAAAACCAAACATCTTATCCATTTTAGGATCTTCCTATTTCTTTATTTTTGTGTTTCCTCCAGCCACCTCCACATCAAAGCAAGTTGGCTGACTGCCACTGGGACCTCAGAGACCAATACATAAGCCTAGTTGTGTTCTTAACTCTTGCAAGTCCTATCTCCCCATAGCTCATACCCTCACCATCCCTGCTTACAGAGCCAGACAGTACTGGCAGAGACCCCATATTTGCATTGTGGTTGACCTTGTGGAGTCAAATCTTTAGGGGCTGAGCAGAATGCAAGGGGAATGAATGACTTTCTGTTCACTTGCTCCGACTTCTTCATGTGCACGTGGGGAGGAAGCAAGGGTATAAAGCAGAACTCAGAGAGACTTCTAGAACCCCACCTGTGCCCAAGGTTTCTCTTCTTTTTCTTTTAAGCAGAGCACTGCTCAGCTTTGGCTTTTGGTGGTATGAAGGATTGAACTGGGGACTTTGTCATTGTCCAACAATGACAACATGAATAACAACAACAATAATAACTACAACAATAAAACAACAAGGGCAACGAAAGGGGGAAAAAATAGCCTCCAGGAGCAGTGGATTCGTGGTGCAGGCACTGAGCCCCAGCAATAATAACCCTGGAGGCAAAAGAGAGAAAGGGAGAGAGGGGGAGAGAGAGAGAGAGAGAGGAAAAGGGAGAAGGAGAGGGAGAGGGAGAGGAGAGAGGGAGAGAGGGAGAGAGAGGGAGAGGGAGAGGGAGAGGGAGAGGGAGAGGGAGAGGGAGAGGGAGAGGGAGAGGGAGAGGGAGAGGGAGAGGGAGAGGGAGAGGGAGAGGGAGAGGGAGGGAATAGCCCAGGGCAAAGCACAGTCACTAGAACATGTGCCTTGTGTGCTTCTGGCCCAGGGTTCAAGCCCTGGCGCCACATAAGAACACTGTAGACAGTACCAAGAGAGCTCCATGAATAAGAAAGTAAAGCTGCAGAGTCAGGTGGTGGTGCACCTGGTTAAGCACACACATTATGGTGCCCAAGGACCCAGGTTCAAGCCCCTGGTCCTCACCTGTATGGGGAAAGCTTCACAAATGGTAGAGCAAGGCTGCAGGTGTCTGTTTATCTCTCTCCCTCTCTATCTCCCTCTCCCTTCTCAATTTCTTTCTGTCTCTGTCCAATAATAAATAAAAGAAAAATATTTTTTAAAATTGAAGCTTCAGTGTCCTTTCTTTTGTCTTACCTCTGTCTCTCTGTTTATCTCTCCTGTCTCTTCTTTCTTTATGTGAGTCAGGGAGAATTCTCAGTGGTGTCATGTATACATGAGAGTCAAGGTTCATTAGAGGCGTTATAGGAAAAATAAAAAAGAGCTTTCATAGTGTTACAAGGAGAAACAGTTGATCCACCACTTAAACAGTTTCTCAGATGGGCACCTGAGAAATTATATATAGTTCAATAATGATTGTCACACCTAGAAGCCATAAGGGGCTGTGACCCTCCTTTCTATGAGTCTCTCACCCTCAGAAAATCTAGTCTTGGATTTTTTTACACCAGGGTTATTGCTGGGACTCAATAGCTGTACAACTAACTCATTGCTCCTAGCAGCCAAATTTTATTTCAAGTTGACAAGGGAGGGGGAGATAGAGAAGGAGAGAGAAAGAGAGAGACTTGTAGACCTGTTTTTACTGCTCATGAAGCGTCCCCTTTGCAGGTTGGGAGTGGGGATTCAAACCCAGGTCCTTGCACTTAGTAGCATGTGTGTTTAACTAGGTTGCAATACTGCCTAACTCCTTTCCTTTGCATTTTTTTTTTTTTTTAACATTTTCAGGCATGGATCTTATTATACAGAGAGTTTATCTGTGCTATTGTTTTTCTGCTATGACTAAAGAACTTGTGTTGAGAGTAAGAGATAGCATGCAGGTAAAAAGGTGATATCTAAGGTCTGTATTTGTATTTATTACACAGTAAACAACACAAATGCTCGAAAAGTTTACACGAAAGTGGGTTTAAAAGTAAACTTTGGGAGGATTTGCATATTTTTACACATTTTTAAATATGCATTTATTATAGTTCTTAAGGGCCGTGTATCTGCTAGGAATACTAAAATCAAAAGCAGTGTTAAGCTCTAAGTACAATGAAGCTATTAATTTAACACTGGTAACTATGACCTTTTTTCTAAATCACACAGCATGGCTTTATTTCTTATATTAAAAGCCAACTTGTAACTGAATTGAGTCTGAAATACTGTCAATTTTTAAAAAATATTTATTTATTTATTTATTTTTATTGCCCTTGTTTTTTATTATTGTTGTAGTTATTATTGTTGTTGTTATTGATGTCATCATTGTTGGATAGGACAGAGAGAAATGGAGAGAGGAGGGGAAGACAGAGAGGGGGAGAGACAGACACCTGCAGACCTGCTTCACCGCCTGTGAAGCAACTCCCCTGGCAGGTGGGAAACCGGGGGCTCGAACCGGGATCCTTGCACTACCGCCCGACTCCCATACTGTAAATTTTTTAAAAATTTACTATAACTGAGGCTAGATTTGCCCAATAGGTCACAAAGCAAAAGGGGGAAGTAGATTTCTCATACCAACCTGAAAATTCACTAATACTGATGGCACTGCAAATCTCAGAAACGTCTGTCTCATCTCCCCTTCTAGGAGACCCACCAGGACCCTAGTGTTCATTCATGCTGGACTTTTCCCGCCTTCCCCAGAATCCTTTGCGTTAGTGCTCCACACCAAGCCCAGTCCAAGTTCCATGCTGTGCCTTCCTTTACTGTCCCTAAACAGACAATCTATGCAAGGTATTATAGATGTTTCGTATCATTGTAGGTATTATCCAGGACTTTCACAGATTTATCATTTAACTGGTTAAAAGAAATAAGCACAATTGCTAAGTATTACTTCAAAAAATACAAGTATTACTATTGTTCATCAAATAATCTTTCAATTGTTCTGATGATGTTCTTGGGGGACTATATTAAGTCCCAAATTTTCAAAACTCAATTGAAAGACAACATGCTTATAGATTCACAACGTAAGTTTGGGCAGCCATATCAGTATCCAAGACCCAAATATTGGGGCAAATTATAGACTCTCATCCTCCATCTTGTCATCTGTATAGTAGAAATAATCATCATGATATTCCGCTTACAGAATTGTTGTGATGACCAAATAAAATAAATGCTCACAGTGAGTTCTTGAGCAGCTTACGGTAGATTGCAGAAAATAAGGAAATGACTATTAATTAATTAATTAATCAACCCGAACTTGATGCAATCATCTTCTCTTTCTAAGAAGGGACATGTCTATAGCTGTGACCTACTTGTTAAGAGAAGCTACGGGGCATTTCAAGGAGAATGTTACTCTTCACTGTTCATGCAGTGCAATATCCAGAGATCCAGGATCGTCTTACAGTAACTATCTTTTGGTGACTTAAAGGATAGATGTCTCTTAGGAAGCTCTAATTAGAGAATAGGAAGAAACAAAAGAAGAAGCAAAATTGCTAAGGAACAATTTCATGGAAGAGGCCATTCAGAGCTAATGATGTAAGAGAATTACTCCTCTCCTGAATCAGCTGGGAAAACCAAGACTTCAACAGGTAAAGATATATAGCCTCACATAAGTACTGACGTCAACACTGAGGGTTCCAATTTTGAGCTGTGGAGACAGTATAATAGATATGCAAAATGACTTTCATCCCTGAAGTTCTGAGCTCCCAGGCTCAATCCCAAGGACCACTATAAACCAGAACTGTGCAGTGCTCTGAGAAGAAAAAAAGAATGGGGAAGAGGAAGAGAAGGAAGAGAAGGAGAAGGGAGAGGAATGAGAAGGAATTAGAAGGAATGAGAGAGGAAGAGAGAGAGGAGAGAATGTGGAGAAACTTAAATGGAAAAGTCTGAAAATTAGTTTGTTTTTTTAACGTGGTATCTAGGTGAGTGGTGAAAAAAGAAACACTTTGGGCTGTGGAGATCATGAAGTGGCATCAGACTTCCATGCCTCAGGCTCCAGAGACCACAGGTTCAATCCCATGTCCAAACTGAGACATCCCCTGGTGTCTCAGTTTCTCTGTTCTCTCATGAAAGCAAATACATATTTCCTAGAGGAGGAGGAGCAGGAGGAGGAGCAGGAGAAACACGTTTGGGAAAACTATAGGAACCTATCTTTTAGGCTCAAGATGCACATGAAACAAGTAGTTTTCATGCAAGTGGGCAGGCATAGACTCTTATCAGGGCTTAAACAGAGAGGGGGCACCACACTTTTCTCCCAGAAAAAAAATCTCCCCCTTTCTGGATCAGTAGAATAACAAGTTGTCATGTTGGGATCTGGTTGACACTCATTGGAGAGCTGGAACAATAAGTTCAGGACCATCTATGGAATCCAGCAGAGTCAAGGCATGGACAGCACCCTGTATGTAAGGGGTGATCCCCAGAAACTGCTCAGCTTCTAGGTCAGAAAGTAGGTAAGCCGGCGGGAGTCGGGGAGCACAGATGCACAGAAGCCCTAGGCAAGCAACAGAGAACACCATCAGTAGACAGTTTTAAAGCACCTAGTAGCAAGTCTGACCAAATGTTCTGCATCGAGCTTATGAAAGTGTGGGGTAGGTGTACCAGCACTGATAGCAACAGAAATAATGATATCCTGATGAACTGAATGCCTGAGTTATAGGTAACAAGTTAAAAGATAAGATACACGTATATTTGCAACAGCTACTCTAACCCTAGATTTCCTGCTAAAAACAAATGATTTGGGGATCCTGTTCTTTAGTTTTTCAGAGCACTTTGATGACTTAAAATCATATAGTCAGTCACCTGTCATAATGTAATGCTTTTGTCACTGTAAGGTACACGAGCAGGTGTTCAGGGTGTGTGTTGACCTCATACCTAACATAAGGGCTGGAGCCCCCAGTTAACAATCTTGAAAATCTGTGTATGTTGAAAAAAGAAACAAAGAAGCAAAGAAAGAGAGGGGGATAAAGGGAACAAAGAAGAAGAGAGAAAGAATGGAATGGAAAGAGGAAAGAAATGCAGGAAGAGTAGCCTGGGAGCAGTGCTTGGATTCCTAAGGATCTTGACTTTGATCCCAAGCACTTTGTATGCCAGAGTGAATCTCTTTCTTGTTCTCTGTCTCTCTCTTTCTCATAAATAAGTGGACCTTAAGTAAAAATCAGGAAGGAAGATAGGGAAGAAAGGAAAAAGGAAGGAAGAAAGGAAGAAAGGGAGGGCGGGAGGGAGGGAGGGAAAGAAAGAAAGAAAGAAAGAAAGAAAGAAAGAAAGAAAGAAAGAAAGAAAGAAAGAAAAAGAAAGGACACTGAAGCTCATGATTGTCCAAAGGTACACAGCTAGCCACTTGTGGAGGTAGGACGCAAACCCTGGTCTCTTTTGACTTCTAAGACTCCTCCTCACTTAACCAGCTATATGCTACAAGTCACTGAAGAAGAGAATTGGAACAACCCAGGAGGTGGTGTGGTGGATTAATGTTGGACCCTGAAACATGATGTCCTGATCCCTGATATCAAAAATGCCAGAGTGGTACTCTGGTTCTCTCCCTCCTCTTCCTCTTGCTCCTCCTCCTCTTTCCCTCTCATAAGTAAATACATCGAGAGAGAGAGAGAGAGAGAGAGAGAGAGAGAGAGAGAGAGAGAGAAAGAAAACCAGAGTCCTCAAAGTAAACAGGAAAAATTCTCATCAACAAGCAGCATCACATGTTTTCCTCTGAACTATAAATACATTGTGAAGCATAAGCTATTTCAGTAGCTACAAGTCGGCAGAGCTGGAGACTCAAGTTAAAGGATACAGTAGGTATCTCTGGCAAGGAAAGTCTTTATGGATCGACAAAGGTCTAACACAAAGGTATGTGGGAAAAAAAAAAAGAACAGAACATGGCAGGGTTAATCTGTCAGCAGCAAGCTCTCCTGCCTTCTTATCTCGGCCTAATGAGAAAGAGGCTCTGTGATGAAAGTCAGTCTAATAAGCCAACTGATTCTGTGTCAAAATGACTGTCAGAGAACCGAAGTACTTCAAAGCTATTTAAAAACAAGTGGGAGAAAAAAAAAAGTACCTGATAAGCTGAGTTTCTAGTATCTTCGTGACTGAGCTATCCACATGCCTCTGAAAAAAAAAAAGTCTACCCCATAGGGACATGAAACTTTGTGAGCCGTCAGCATTCAGCAGTGACAGAGCTGAGTGCTTTGAGGAAAAGGCACCAGAATCCCATCCAGTCTCTTTTAGCTTCCCCCCAAAATAATTTCAATGAAATCATAGTATTTATTGCTCAAACACAGATTTAGGACAATATTTGTTTAGGACAATATTAAAAGGGGGGGCAGGCAGTAGCACAGCAGGTTTAAGTGCACATAGTGCAAAAGGCAAGGACAGGCGTAAGGATCCTCACCCTCCCTATCATCTCCACCTGCAGGGGGGTCCCTTCGCAAACAGTGAAGCAGGTCTGCAGGTGTCTTTTTCTCCCCTTCCTGTCTTCCCCTCCTCTCTCGATTTCTCTCTGTCCTATGCAACAACAACAGCAATAACAACAACAAGAAGGGCAACAAAAATGGAACCAAAAGCCTCCAGGAGCAGTGGGTTGGTAGAGCAGGCAGAGCCCCCAGAGATCGCCCTGGTGACAGATAATAATTAATAATAATAATAATAATAGAAAGCAGGACCAGGATGCTACTCTAGGTACTAAAGGTCAGCCAAGCTCCAAAGTAATTGTTTAAATATGCAAGTAGATGCTTAACCTTCTCTCTAAACCCTGCCAGTCAATTCCCATTGCCTCTGGGTAAACACCAGTCCTTCCTTCCCCACCAGTGGCAAAGCCCCGTCTGACCTGGATGGTGCCTTCCTTTTTCACCTGAGCTTCAGCCACAGGGTCACCCTTTTGTCCCTTGAGCTTAACGAGTTCTAAACCCTTTGTCCCTGACATTCTTAGTCCCCTTATACTCTATTCCCAGATACTTGTGTGTCCCTGTGAAGAAGTCTCAAGTCAAAATGATTTCCCTAACCACCACTAAGTAGTATCACCTGGTTGATTTTGTTGTTGTTTTCCATCGATTTTTTTTTTTTAACCACCATCTGAAAGCACCTTGCTGGTTCACCTGTTGGTTAATCTCTTCTACGCAGGACTTCGTGCACTGCCTGCCTTCCTCACTCGCACCTGAAAGTGTGGCTACTCACGGCGCTCTGCTGTTACCGTGGCTCTTAGTAAATAGTGATCAAGAGGTGAATATGGTCTCTTCTTCAATGTGCCAACCTGAAGTAGGCTGCTACAAAAGATTGAAGGTAGCAGGAAACTCGGGAGAAGAAATACAGATGAAATCATTTGATTTGGCATTTGGATTGAGTGATTAGATTTTTTTTTCCTGAAATCACATGCAGAGCTATATTTGGTTTTGTAACTAGGCCAAGATAGAATTTAACTAAGCACATTATAAAATGTATTCTAGATTGTTCCATTACATCTTCATTATTAGAATATTTTATGCAGTTTAACACAATTACATATAGTGTCCTTGTTCAAATAAATAATTCATTAAATCAGGAAATGTGCTCATCTCCTGGCATCCAGAAATGTAGAGAATTATGTGTGTAAGTATGAAAGAAAGAAGCATGGAAAAGAGGTTAACTGTAATAGCGATATATTCTGAAACTCCTGTGCTCGTTCGCAGAATCTTTGAATACTTTTTTTTATGTTTCTTTTTTTTAAAATATTTATTTTATTTATTTATTCCCTTTTGTTGCCCTTGTTGTTTTATTGTTGTAGTTATTATTGTTGTTGTCGTTGTTGGATAGGACAGAGAGAAATGGAGAGAGGAGGGGAAGACAGAGAGGAGGAGAGAAAGATAGACACCTGCAGACCTGCTTCACCACCTGTGAAGTGACTCCCCTGCAGGTAGGGAGCCAGGGTTCGAACTGGGATCCTTATGCCGGTCCTTGTGCTTTGCGCCACCTGCGCTTAACCCGCTGTGCTACCGCCCGACTCCCCGCAGAATCTTAAAACTGGCTATGGCTTTCAAAATTTTATAAACTAAACTTTCACTTTAGAATAAAGTTTCCAAGGTACTACATATGACAATAGTTCAGTTGGCATTTATGTTTATCTCAAAACTTAAGAGATTTCCCAATATTTTTGTATGTATTTTCTGGCTGGATATTTATAAAAGTAAGAATTCACTTAACATTCAACAGATATGTAAAGAAATGTTGGCATACCCAAGATACAGATACACAGCCTTTTTGCCTTTTTGATCAGAAAAGGGCATTAAAAAAAAAAAATCAATTCCCACCTACCTGGAAAGTTCTTGGCTTCATTTGTATAACTAGAAAGGAGCCAGGACATTCAGGTTTTTCAAATTAAAATCTATTTCTCTTTCTACTACTTTGCTTTCCCTGCCCAGTGTTAACTGTCTTATTCAACATCACTCAGCTGGCTGGGGCAAAGCTAGGACTAGAACCCAGCTGAGAGATCTCAGAATTTCATCAGGTTGACTGTTTAACATGATAAGAGTCATTCTAGCTCCATACATAAAGCAAGCTCCAACATTCTAAATATCTGACAGAAGAATAGCAAAAAATAAAAATGATACAATGGAATATTATCAACCAGAAAAATGCTTTTAGAGTTTACTGTATGATGATAGTAATAGAAACTCCTAGCATTTCTTGATTGCGCATTTACTCTGTAGCTGATACTTTTCTTAATATACATTCTATATAAGATATATAACCTGTTATAATAACATACTTGTAATAACAATTTCAGATAGGGATTATCTCATCAGAAGGAGAAACTGAGGTACACAGGCGTTAAATATACTTGTATAGATTCTCGTAGTTGGCCACCTCAACATGCTTCACTTCAGACTGTGTCCAGAGACTTCACGTGTGGAATGACAACCCTTCAACTTCATTACTCGGGTGAGACCTTTACTTTCATAGTATACTCTAATTTCATCTCAGGTGGTTCACTTTCTAACAAAGTCCCAAAACCTAGATATACACCAGTTTCTGTGAGAGAGAGCATATCTTCACACGTATCCATAAACTAGTGCAAAATATATACCTGAAAGCAGAAGTACACTAGAGTTTGCAGTGAGTACCTCCCTAACACTTCCTCTCCACTATTCCAAGCTTTGGATCCATGATTGCTCAACAATCTGTTTGGCTTTGTATGTTAACTCTCTTTTCAGTCACCAGGTTCCAGATGTCATCAGGATGCCGGCCAGGCTTCCCTAGACTGAAGACCCCACCAATGTGTCCTGGAGCTCCACTTCCCCAGAGACCCACCCTACTAGGGAAAGAGAGAGGCAGACTGGGAGTATGGACCGACCAGTCAACGCCCATGTTCAGCAGGGAAGCAATTACAGAAGCCAGACCTTCTACCTTCTGCATCCCACAATGACCCTGGGTCTATACTCCCAGAGGGATAGAGAATGGGAAAGCTATCAGGGGAGGGGGTGGGATATGGAGATTGGGTGGTGGGAATTGTGTGGAATTGTACCCCTCCTACCCTATGGTTTTGTTAATTAATCCTTTCTTAAATAAAAAAAAAAGATTCTACTGTAAACAAAATGGTTTTTTCTATGTATACACATCTATACATCTGCATGATAAAATTGGGTTATTTGAGATAAGCATGTGTATCCATTCAAAAGTTATTGAGAACAAACATTTTATTGAGTGCTTACTTAACACACAGAGAAGTGTTAAATGCCATTCATAATGCTATCTCATTTATTTTCCCTACCATCTTATGTGGGGAAATATAATCAGCTCATTTTGCTGATTATATCGCTGAGACTTAAACAGCTTCCGGTTTTCTGCCTCCAAAGTCCATATTCTCCACTCAACAAATTGTAACGGTGGTTGGATGAATATTGTCATTACGACATCAGTGACATTCATCTTCTTTGCGCTGTCCTATGTTAGCTCACTAACATGGGATCCAGTCTCTCTTCAGATGAGAGGAGAACAAAGAATTCAGGCAGAATTGGGGTGCAGCAGGTTAAGTGCATATGGCGAGAAGCTCAAGGACCAGTGCAGAAGGATCCTGGTTCGAGCCTCCGGATCCCCACCTGGTGGGGAGTCACTTCACAAGCAGTGAAGCAGGTCTCCAGGTGCCTATCTTTCCCTTCCCCATCTCTCTCCATTTCTCTCTGTCCTAGCCAACAATGACATTAAGTAACAACAACAGTAATAATAATAATCATAACAACAATAAAACAAGGGCAACAAAAGGGGGAAAAAGCGCCTCCAGGAGCAGTGGATTTGTGGTGCAGTCACCAAGCCCCAGCAATAACCCAGGAGGCCAAAAAAAAAAAAAAAAAGATTTCAGGCAGAGTGTATCTGAAGCTAGAATAGCTGTGTGCTTCTTGGTCAGAGTCATTAAGTGCAGCAGATATTTTCAGGAGAGCAGAGAGAGAGAGAGAGAGAGAGAGATCTGCACAATCCGTCATGAGTACTACACAGCACCCAGGCCCATCCTGGTGCTTTTCAACAAGCCCATTAGAGAGTGGCTTATGCTCAGACATTGACCAAACTCAGTTCCCCCAAATGATCATTCACTAAGTGATTTAATTCTCATAATTACCATCGGCTGGGCTGTTGAATGTGCCCTTTCCTCCATGCCATAATTTGTGATCCCTCCACAAGATTCACTGGCTCGTTGGATATTTGATGCGAATTGATACATGAGAAGGCAAAGGGGGATTACAAAAAGAAGACAAAAATAAGTAAGACCTGGTCTCAGCCCAGTGGAGTCCTTGGGAGAGGAACAAACACAGTCCGTTAAAATGTGTTAAAATGTGTGGTGCACCTGACAAATGTGCAGTAGCCAAGACTGACTAGGACCAGGCTGGTGAGACAGCATGATACTTAATGCCAAAAAGACGCTCATGCTTCAGTCAGCAAAGCTTCTAGTATTTAGTTCCCAGCACCACTATAAACCAGAGCTAGAAATGTTCTGGTTAAAGGTAATAGCAAGTAACATCTTAATAAAATATTTATTAGGAATTTAATATTTTGCCTCAAGACTCCAGCATGGGAGGCCGGGTTGTAGCAGCAGGTGAAGCACAAGGACGGTATAAGGATCCTGGTTCGAGCCCCACCTGCAGGGGAGTCACTTCACAAGAGGTGAAGCAGGTCTGCAGGTGTCTGTCTTTCTCTCCCCCTCTCTGTCTTACCTTCCTCTCTCCATTTCTCTCTGTCTTATCCAGCAAGGACAACAAGGGCAACAATACAAACGATAGAGAGAGAGAGAGAGAGAGAGAGAGAGAGAGAGAGAGGGAGAGAGAAAAGACTCCAGCATGTAGTGAAATGAATAAGGGGTGAAAGATGCTTTTTGGGGAGGAGAATAGTGGTGCATTGGGTTAAGCACACATAGTACAAAGCGTAAGGGCCTGCTCAAGGATCTTGGTTCAAGCCCCCCCATCCCCACCTGTGGGGAAGAGGGGTCGCTTCACAAGCAGTGAAGCAGGTCTGCAGGCATCTTATCTTTCTCTCCCCCTGTCTATCTTACCCTTCCCTCTCTGTTTTTCTCTGTCCTATCCAATAAAAATAAAAATTGGCCTCCAGGAGCAATAACCCTAGAGGCAAAAAAAAATTGCTTTTGCTCATAAGTGGAACAGAAAGAACTGAAACACATGAATTTGGAAAAAGGAAGAGGAAGAGGAACAGCAGCCTCTGTCACCAAACTGCCTTCAAGACTGTGAGGACTATAGTGGTGGTGGGGGAAGAAGGGGAGTTTGCTGGGAGACGAATATCACTCACATTTTCCAGAGAAGCAAGCAGGTTCACTGGCTCTCCAAGGTCATACACATGGTCTTTCATCTAGCTCAGTATAAACAGAAAGTTGATGCTTTTAAACCTTCTGCTATGTGACTATGGGAGAAACAGAGCATCTTCCTCTTAACTGGGGGAACGTTAGAAGGCTACCTTAAAGAAGGACATTGCTATTGACCTTGACTGATCAGAACAGCTGGTTTACTTCCCAGAGGAGAGAGGAAATAAGAAGGGCAAGGAATCAATCTTGTTGATTGGTAGAGTTACACAAGAGCCATTAACACAGCCTATATGTGGAAGAACTGGGCAACACACAGAAGGTCCTTGAATTTCTCTTAGAAGCTTGGACAACGATGAAGAAAGTGATCTCTTAGATGGCTGTGAGGAGAATGGCTTGGAAGGTGACAGAGCAAGGTCTGGCCAAGTATAGCAGGTGGGCATAAAAGAGAAGGGTCCAGGGCTGTTTAGGAAGAATCATCTCCACATCTTGAGAATCTGTGGATGTGAAGCAGCAAAGAAGATGAAATCCTAAGTGAAGACAGACACTGACTCTGGCTTGACTACCTGATAGTCCTTTGAATGGGCAGCACACAGAGGCCAAGAAAAAAAAAAAGTGATGGTTTAAAATGACAGCCCAGGAGTCCACAATCTGACCTGACCTGCCACAGGGTTTCCAGGCCATTTCTTCCCATTCTGACCAGAACGAGCACTGTGAGTAATTTTCTCATGTCAATTTTCAGTGATTCACCAAGGGCATCTGTCAAGGTTGAATCACTGGTATCGTTTTATTCACTGCATTTCAACCATGAGCAGCTGTTTATGGCAGGGAAAGTAAGGTGATATCAGTTTATATGCCAGCTCCAATTATCTAGTAGAGAAGACCTAGGAGGTGATGTTGAGACAGATGCAGCGACCAGAGAGAAAGGGAGCTGGGATTGAGCAGTGCTCATGTCCCCAGTTCTCAAGGAGGTAGCGCAGCACATGGGCCCTGAGAACAGAGGACGATAGAACATGCTCACTGTTCTTCACATGTGGAATGACAACCCTTCAGCTTCATTACTTCATACTTTCCTTTCATAGTATTCTCTAATCCCATTCCAGGCGGTTCACTTCCTAACAAAGTCCCAAAACCTAGATATAGACCAGGTCCCCTAAGATAGAGCATATGTTCACACGTATCCATAAACTAGGACAAAATATATACCTGAAAGCAAAAGTACACAACAGTCTGCAGTGAGTACCCCCCAACACTTCATCTGCACTATTCCATCCTGTAGGTCCATAATTGTTCAACAATTTCTTTGGCTTTGTATGTTAACTCTCTTTTCAGCCACCAGGTTCCAGAGGCCAGCAGGATGCCGACCAGACTTTCCTGGACAGAGGACCCCACCAATATGTCCTGGAGCTCCGCTTCCTCAGAGACCCACCCTACTTGGGAAAGAGAGAGACAAGCTGGGAGTATGGATCGACCAGTCAGCAGCCATGTTCAGCAGGGAAGCAATTACAGAAGACAGACCTCCCACTTTCTGCAACCCACAATGACCTTGGGTCCATACTCCCAGATGGATAGAGAATAGGAAAGCTATCAGGGGAGGGGATGGGACATAGAGATCTGGTGGTGGGAACTGTGTGGAGTTGTACCCCTCCTACCCTACGGTTCTGTTAATGTCTCCTTTTTTAAATAAATAAATAAAAGAACATGCTCATTGTTAATGGTACAGTTGAAGAGAAGAAGAAGATGAGTAAATCTTGGATTAGCAGAAGTGCAACAATGATGTACTTGAGAAACAAAGCAGCAAACACCAACACCTAGCCACGGAACGCTAAGAAATCCACTAGAACAATGCAGATGAGAGAATCATCATGAAAAGAACTGGCAACTTATTTCATACCTTCTGAACTCTCTCAAGGTCACAGAGGTAGCAAGGAAATATAGCTCCTACAAGTCCTGGTCCTTCCCAACACAGACTCAGTGACAGCAGATGCATGAGCCTTGGAAGCACAGGAGGGAACTATAAATGGCCACATTGTATGTGTGCTCGGTTGAGCAATGACCCTGGGGACATTCATTTGTGTGTCTTTGGGCAATCACCCAACGGACCTCAGCACCTTTAAATGTGAAAGACACCACAAGTTTCAAGGCTTTAGTCACAGTTTTGGAGTCATTACTAAAATAAGCTTTGTCCTCTGAGAGAGAATTGGGATCCTTGGACAAGTTACTTTATTTGGCTCTAGTGTCCTCAAATTCAAGAGGAGGTAGAGTTGGGTGGTTCATCTTCAATGGTGGTACACAGCAAGTTTTTATGATAATGGTTGAGGCTTTTCACGGAATGCCAATGAGAACAGTGTTGACCTTCTTAGAGAAAAAGGGACTTTTGTTCATGGGAGGAGAATTCTGGAGAAGGAGGACAAGGAGAGGGGTGAGGAGAGAAAGGCTTTAAGTAATGATGTTTGATGGTGAAAAAGGACCTGGGGGGCGGGGTGAGAATGTTGTGCAGACAGCTATCATGATGAAATGAGAAATTGTACCCATGTGCCAACAACTGTACTGTAGCCATTAGCCACCCAATAAAAAAAAAGAAAAATGTTACGCTGTTGTACTCTTTAAATTTCATAATAGTGTAAACCAATGATCAATCAATAAAATAATATTTCCAAAAAGTAAAAAAAAAATGTTTTGTAGAATGCAAGCTATGGAAGATCAGAACCTAGTAGCTTTGTGATGTCATTTGTCCTTTCCCATATAAAATTCTAGGAAACCAAGGAAGGCCACAGAAAAGAACTCACAGTGTAAAAATCTTCCTGCATTAGGTAGACTTCTTCAGGCTGATGACTGGTTGGAAATATCACAACCTGATAGTAAAATCACTTGTTCGGGGCTGGGTGGTGGCACACATGGTTAAATGCTTATGTTATAATGTGCAAGGGCCCGGGTTCAAGCCCCCACCCCCCACCCCTGGCAGGGGAAAAGCTTCGCAGGTGCTGAAGCAGATCTGCAGGTGTCTCTCTGCCCCTCTCCCTCTCTACCTCTCCCTCCCTTCTCCATTTCTGGCTGTCTCTAACCAATAAATGAATAAGAAGAATTTATAACTTTTATTAAAAAGTGTGTGATTTTGAAGGCACCTTGGTAATACCATACATCGAATGTAGATAATAAGTCAGAACTTTAATGATCAGAATGACAGTGCGTGTAAAGGAAACTCTTCTCTGGTTGGGGCAGGGGGACATGCAAGCATAAGACAGTCAGGACATGTAAGTATTGCACAGCACAAAACCACATTCAAAGTCATACCACCCAATGTAGCAGGTGGGTATTCCGAATAGCAGAGAGAAGACATCCCTGAGTCCTGGGTACAGAGGCACAGAACTAACCATTTTAATATGGGCAGGACTTTACAGACACCACATTATCCAGACGAAGAGCGTTTGGCTAGGAGTCAAGAGTGGCTCATCAATGTTGTTTCTGCCACTAGGTAAGGTGGTTTCCTTCAGCCACAGATATGATGACCCCATTGGGCCATAGTTGCATTCTGTTTGAGATGAGACTGTTCTTTCTACCACAATATGAGGCAATATGAGGATAAAATGCGCCCGTGATAACAGAGACTAGATTTTTTGCTTTTAAGGATGACCACCACAACGTGCCTTCTCCCCTGCCCTTTGTCTTTTATTTTATTTTATTATATTATCTTTAGAGTAAGATTAGACCAGCACAAGGTAGACAGTAATACACTTGGACTGTCTGCATCATGGACACATATATTCCACGGTAGAAAGTAGAGGAATCGATCACTGTAACTCAAACCTTTGAGGGAGTAAATATGGTGAATCCACACCATTCGGTGATGCCAAAAACGCTTTAGAGCCACTAGTTCCAGAGGTGTCCCAAATCAATTCCCCCACGTTGCTTGCAAGGAAACCAAAACCCAAAAAAGAGTTCAGTCTCACTTTCTCAAGGCAGTAATAACATTTAAACTCATATCTGAGTTAGATTTCTGGACCCATGCTCTAGCAAAAAAAAGCTGTTACAATTCAATCAACACCGTGAGCTTCTAAGATTAACACATTATTTAACCAGGAATAGTTTTGTATCTGAAAAAAACCTCAATATCATTCATTTCCTTACCACAGGACAAATACATCAACAGAAATACATTGTCCAGAAGATTCCCTTGCATGTATGGATTTACTAAAAATACTTTCCCGAATTCCAAGTTAAGCTCTCTATTCTATAAGTCACTATTTAATTACAGTCACAGGTTTAATTATAGATCAGAGAAAGCTATAAAAAGAGCCCAGGAAGGGATAGGTAGTATGAAAGAATAAGAAAAAAGTGATGAAAATAAAAATCAAAACAGAAGGAAGAGAGAAAAGAAGAAGAAGGAAAACAAACAATAAAAAAAAGCATATTGACAACAGTGCCCTGAGAATTCTTCTGAATAGCTGAGCTCTATAACTTGTTTCTTTCCATTATGAAATCATCTCTGGAGCCAGTCAGCAGAATAACTCAAGCTCAAGTAGATAGTTTCAAATGCATTACTTCTTCTCTTTAGTTTTTCAAAATATATTATCTGTATCTCATACATTTAGGGGGTTAAATTCATGTTTATGTATCTTATTTCTCCAATGTAAACTTCGTAAGTCAATTTTAATTTATTCCCGAAACAATATTTAACAAAGTGCAGTATGAAGACATCATAGTTACTGATATCTGGTTTTATTTGCTTATTCTATAAATATTGGCAAACGAGCTGTGTTCACTGTGTGGTAAGAACTCAGGATGCAGAAGCTTATAGGCTAGCCCAGTATCCTGCCCTTAAGGAGCTCACCTTTGAGTAAAAGATTCGGCCCATGGGAATCACACAACCTGTTCTGGGGATAGGGGTGGGGAGGGAGTAGTGGGAGAGGTACAGAGATGGCTCAGTGGCCTCGTGTGTGGGTTTGAGAATTGAGGATGATGGGGCAGGCGCCTGAAGAGAAGGTAGTTTAATGGTAGGCACTGTCCTGCTCTCTGACGAGATGCTAGATTATTCTAACCCGTCACTCACAAAGACCAGTCCTGCAATGAGTGCAGTCTAGAACGTTCTCATCTGTGACCATGGACTGCAAGCTCAGACCTACCAGGTCTCAAAGGTTACACCGGACTCCTGTGCTAAATAGAAATATATACGGGACCTGGCTCATGTTGATGTTAATTAAAAACAGTTAATCCTATTCATAGATTTTCTTCAAGTTTGAGAGCTACTCTCTGCCCTAATCCAACTTTCTTTTTTTAAAAAAAATATTTATTTATTTATTTATTTATTTATTTATTTTAACCAGAGCACTGAGTAGCTCTGGTTTATAGTGGTACAGAGGATTGAACCTGGGACTTTGGAGCCTCAGGCATGAGAGTCTCTCTGCATAACCATTGCACTATTTCTCCCCACCCCCTGATGCAACTTTCTAGCCCTTTTCTCTACTCTGACACTGTCTTCCAAGACAATATTTTTGTCCAACTCCATGTCAGCTACCAAATTCAAGCAAAAATTATGAAACTTATAGGCTCCTGGGAATATACCTGAAATAGGCTCCCTTGTTTCTTTCCACCCTAAGATCTCTAGTCTCATCTGCCTTTTGGTTTCTGTTTATTAAACATTTTGTCTGCTTTTTAGCCACCAAGCTGCAGATGCTACCATGATTCCATCCTGGCTTCCCTGGGCAGACAACCTCACCAATGTGTCCTGGAACCTCACCTCTCCAGAGTCCCACACCACTAGGGGAAGATAAAAACAGACTGGCTCCTCCTGTTAATGCCTATATCCAGCAAAGAAGCAACTACAGAAGTCAGACCTCCCACCTTCTGCACCCACCCTCCAACATTTTTTTGGTCCATACTCCCAGCAGGGGCTCTGAACTCCAACTCCATCAAGATTCAGAGAGAAAAGAAGAAAAAAGATGGGCATTGGAAGTAGTAATAGGTGTAGGTGTGACTTTGAAAGGAAGAGAAAAATAGATAAAAACAAAAAGGGCAAATCTATACAAATATAGACAGTTACAGAAATCATAGTTAAGCCATAGCTGCAACTTTGGGAGAACTGCTGTAGCTCCCAAGGAGGGACTGGGGACAGAGAACTCTGGTGGTGGGAATCTGACTGAGTTTGGAATATTTCACCAGAGGAAAAAACTCTGGGTGGAAAGGTTAAAGACTAGGAAAGCTATCAGAGGAGGGGATGGTATACGGTGGTCTGGTGGTGGGAACTGTGCAATGCTGTCCCCCTCTTATCCTATGGTTTTGTCAATGTTTCCTTTTTATAAATAAAAAAAAATTTAAAAAAAGAAAAAAAAACTCTGGGTGGAGGGTGAGGGTAGATTTTCAGCTTCACTATAGGGGAATAAGGGTAGGGACACAGACCTTTTGTGGTGGGAATGGTATTAATATATACTCCCATTAACTTATAAATCACTATTTAACCAATAGAAGAGGAAAGAAGTAGATTGAATGTCTCAAACTTTTTGATGCATAGACCCCAGTTCTGAGTATATTTTCCTTCAGTCTAAGCAATTAAGGTTTCAAATTGGTAAGCTGATTGAATTTAATGATGGGCCTAAATTGTTCATGCATTTCTAAAAATGACTCTTTGAAATATTAAATCACCATAGTCTTAGACCAGGGAGACCAGAAGCAACTGATTATGTCGCTATACAAAAGACAGCTATTTGTAAATAGCATTAAATGGCATAAATCATGGTAAGGTCTTATATGATATGGCAAAGTGTCGTACAAGTAAACCAAAGTTCCAGATAACTTGGTTACAATAATAACTGTCTATTGCCTTCTCAAACTCTAAGACAGCAGGAACCTCCCCCATTCTCTATAATACCCATATTCCTCCCAGTCCTGGAATCTCTGGGGCGTGGCTCATCTTCCTGCACGCTTCTCTTGATCCAGACCATCTGATCCTGCATCTGCTGAGCTCAACCAGATCAGTGCAACCAGTTCCACCTCGACACGTTTCCCCTCGGACTGTGTCCAGAGATGCCAGACGTGGAATGTCAACCCTTCAGCTCCAGTACTCTGGTGAGACCGTTCCTAGCTCATAGGACTCCTCAGTTCCATATCGGGAGGTTCACTTCCTAACAAAGCCACAGAACCTAGATATAGACCAGGGCCCATGACACAGAACACATGTGCACATGTACCCATAAGTTTAGGGAAAAATATATATACCCTTTTATGTAAAAGTGCACAATAGTTTGCAGTGACTCAATAAGTGCAGAAAGCAAGTGGAAAGACCCAAAGAGGACACTTTTTGTATTTGGTACCATAAAGTACTTAATCAAATAGTTTCTACTTAGACCTAGATACCCTCCTCACCTACTTCCTATTTCACTTCCCTCAGCCACTCCAAGGCTAACCTTGTCAGACAAGTTAAGGACTACAGAAGCTGGATAGGGGCAAGAGAATGGCATACTTTAATGATGGCTCTATTGACCACTACCACACCACCCCATTGTCCAAGGCCCTAGTCAGGGAATCCTGGGATTCCCAGGTAGACATGATGGCTCTAGACCTCTAGCAGATACATCTCCCCACTGTCACTGGTCATCTCCATCAGAAACAGCATAGTGAACCATCTTGTGGGCCTCTACAGGGCCCTGGCCTTAATGTCAGTCAACATTGGTTGGGACTGCCCCATTCTCCGCAAAGGGAGGTTGTGTCAACATATTCTGCCACTCGAGGAAGACAGGTCCTGCAATGAGTGCAGCCTAGAATGTTCCTGGCTGTGACCACAGAATGTGAGCTGACTTGCAGGGATGTGGAGGTTACACAGGCACCTGTGCTGAATATGGGCCCCAGATCAAATCGATGGGGTTTTCAGTTAACAATATTTGTATACTTTTCCCATAATTGGGAGCTACTCTCTTCCCTGACACAGTTTTCTAGTCCTATTTCCAACTCTGACATCATCAGGCTCAAGCAAAAACTAGTAAAGTCGTAGGCCTCTTTGAATATACCTAAAATAGACCTACTAGCTTTTTCCAAAATGGAGACCCCAAATCTCATTGGCTACCTTTATATTCATGATTATTAGTGATTTGTTCTGTTTCGTATATTAATGCTTTTTTCAGCCACCAAGTTGCAAATGCTATCATGATACCAACCTGACTTCCCTAGGCAGACGACCTCACCAATGTGTCCTCAAACCCCACCTCCCCAGACCCTTGCCCCACTAGGGAAAGAGAAAGACAGGCTGGGGGTATGGATCAACCTGCCAATGCCCATGTTCAGAGGGGAAGCAATTACAGAAGCCAGACCTTCCACCTTCTGCATCCCACAATGACCTTGGGTCAATACTCCCAGAGGGCTAAAGAACAGGGAAACTTCCAATGGATGGAATGGGATACAGAACTCTGGTGGTAGGAATTGTGTGGATTTGTACCTCTCTTATCCTACGGTCTTGTCAATTATTATCACATCAATAAAAATAAAGATGATAAAAAAAGAACTTGGGTGGTGAGAATGGTGCAGAAGTATAAACCTGTTACCTTATAACTTTGTAAGTCAATATCAAGTCACTAATAATTTAAAAAACAGAAAGAAATAAAAGGGAGTTTTATCAGACCACAAAAGAATGAATAATTTAGAACTGGGCGGTAGTGCAGCGGGTTAAGCGAACGTGGTGCCAAGTGCAAGGACCGGCTTAAGGATCCAGATTCGAGCCCCCCCCCCCCGGAAGTCGCTTCACAGGCGGTGAAGCAGGTCTGCAGGTGTCTATCTTTCTCTCCCCCTCTCTGTCTTCCCCTCCTCTCTCCATTTCTCTCTGTCCTATCTAATAGGACATCAATAACAATAACAATAATAACTACAACAATAAAAAACAACAAGGGCAACAAAAGGGAATAAATAAATAATTTTTAAAAAATTTTAAAAAAAATGAATGAATAATTTGTTGAGTTAGCAAGATTTCTAGTTAAGGGACCAGGAGAATAACTCACTTGAACAGCACTCAACTTCACCATATGCAGGACCCAGGTTGGAGCCCCACCCGACACATTTGTAGCGAGCTTCAGTGCTTTGGTTTCTTTCTCTATCTATCTGCCTCTCTGTCTCACTCTTTTTTCTTTCTTTCTTTCCCTTTCTTTCTTTCTTTCTTTCTTTCTTTCTTTCTTTCTTTCTTCTTTGTCTATTTTTTTATTATAGGACTGAGAGAAATTGAGAGAGTGCCGGGCTAACTTAGCAGGCAGGAGAGAGATGACCAGGAACTCATGGCTGAGCAGGAACGCAACGCAATGTTGGCTTTATTCATCTGCATTTATATCTCCCGAGGCAGAAGTGGTAGGTCGGAAAAGGATATATGTAGGAGAGTGGGTGGAGAGAAGGAAAGCTTCTATCTGACCAGTGGGGATTAAACCAATGCCTTGCAGGCAGAGCAGGTCTCAGACAAAACAATAATTATGTAAATAGCATAGCGTTAAGCAAAGTAGGGGGACTGGTGTAATAACCAACAAGAGAGTATGAGATAGTAGAGAGAGACAGAGAGAAAAACAAACGCTTGCAGACCTGCTTCACCACTCATGAAGGGGACCCCCTGCAGGTGGGGAACACAGGCTCCAATGTGGGTCCTTGAGCTTGACCAGGGTGCACCACCTCCTAGCCTCCTCCTCTGTCTCACTCTGCCTACCTGACACAGGCAGTACAGAGCAGACAAGTCTCTGAGATGATCCCCCATTTTTTTTTTAAGATAGAAAGACTACATGAGCTTGTATTTATTCTAAAACCCTCTGAGACTGATGATGAGGTGTCAGTGTAAATGAGACAACAGATGAGGCCCAACAGGTAAGGCAAACCAATTTTGCCATGCATTTGAAGAGCAGTAAGAAGATGTGGAAGTTTTTTTAAACAAGAAAGTGATTTGATTATAAGGTAGTTAAGGAGAGGTAGTAAACACCATTCTAAGATACTAAAGTTTCAGTTCAATACATAGACACACTCTAAAAATGGAAACTCAGCTTCACTAAGTCTAAATTTCCTTCCCCAATAGATTTCTCATTGGTAAGCAAGCCATTCCACATTCATAGAAATATTTGGCAGTTAGCGCATCAACTGTTTAGACTCAGTATCTCTGCCCCACACCCTGCTTTCTCCTCAAAGGGACCTTAAACCCCAATTTCCTTTCACCCATGACTCCTTTCTGATTCAATGAATTTCTCTTCAGGCACTTTTGCAGATACAGAAACCCACCATAGTTCACTATAATCTCCATTCCCTTTCAACTCCTATATACTACACAATAAATTTCCTCTTTTCTAGTCCCATCTATGAGTTTATAGAATGAAAATAGGGATGGGGCTAGATAGCATAATGGAACTACAAAGAGACTCTCATGCCTGATGCTCCAGAGTACCAGGTTCAATTCCCATGCACAGTCATAAACCAGAGCTGAGCAGGGCTCTGGTAAAAATAAAAAAGGAAAAAAAAAGAGCAATGAATGTAGTTGCAATTTAACAGCAGATATGACAAACGTGAATTAAGACAAGGAAAACCCCAAATACAGAAGTGAAACTGAACATGAACATAATTGAAAAGTCAAGTGTCTCTAAAACTTCTGAAAATACCTAAAAATCCTCTTCTTTTTTTTCTTCTCTCTCTCTCTCTTATCTCTACATTGTCTTCTAATTCAATTTTCTTTCCTTCAATTAGCAATGCTTGTAATTGAAAAGAAAACACAATTCAATGCCAATATTCTCTTTGGCTATTCTCTGAAGTAACTACAGGTGTGTGTGTGTGTGTGTGTGTGTGTGTGTGTGTGTGTGTGTTACAAATCACATAGCAAAATCTTTAATATCTCAGTTAGATGGTGGATTTGTAGCCTTTGGTGGACTAGTGTGCAAATCTTGCCCTTTGAGCCTCTTGCGTTTAACCCACTGCGCTACAGCCCGGCTCCCTAGTATGCAAATCTTACATTAGTCCTGTCACTATTCCTGTGAGAAAATCTGTTTCATACCACCAGTTCACAAACTTTTGGGAACACAACTACTGAACTGTTGACTTTTTGCAAGTTGTCTAGCTGTGTGTGCATAGTATGAGTGCCAAAACCAACAGAAAGAATCATCCAGAGTTTGCTAGTATATTTTGCTTAAGCTATTTTCACCTATTCAATTTATTTTTGTCATTGTTTTTATGAAAGAGTAACATAGATATAAGGAAACCAAAGCACCACTACACTGTCCGTGGAGTTCCGATCAAGGGGTACCAGAGACTGAACCCAGGATTCCAAACAGTCAAGGCAGGTGTTCTACTGGAGTCATTGCTTTGGACACTAGATTTATTTATTTTTTGTTCAGACCACATGTTTGGGGGCTAGAGTAATAGCTCAGTGGGTAGGGTGTATGTCTTGCCACATGGACAGAACTGGTTCAAACAGTATGTCCATATGCTATGACACCACGGAAGTTCTCATACTATTATGTCTGTCTGTCTGTCTCTCTCTCCCTCTCTCTCTCTTCTCTCTCTCTCTCCCTCAATCTCTCTCTCTCTCTCTCTCTCTCTCTCTATATATATATATATATATATATATGAAAAAAGCTGTCCAGAGCAGTGAAATCACACGTGTTTGAGGCCCACCTCTAAAAAAAGACTAAATATTTTTATGTACATGTTAAGTTGACCCTGAAGGCCAGGGGTGTTAATCAGTGGTAGAGTATATGCTTTGCATTATGAGATGCTGAAGTTAATCCCTGGTGGTACTACTACCACTACTACTAAGAGTCCTGAAGGAGAGGAGTTATTATATAAGCTATGGAAGATATACTGGGATTTCAGATACATGATTAAACTTTCCAAAATAATCTCACCATTTCTGGTAAGGGAATCAGGAGAAGATTTAGAAGAGTAGAAATCAATAGATGCATTAGGAATCCCCCTAAAACTTCTCTAGCTAACTAGAAAAAAAATAGTTTCAGCTTGAAAATGCTTTTTCATCACTTGAAAGAATGTTCCAAATATATAAAAATCCATTTATAGAAGGAAAGGGATTTTTTGTTTTTTTGCCTCCAGGGTTATTGCTGGGGCTCACGAATCCACTGTTCCTGGAGGTCATTTTTTTCCCTTTTGTTGCCCTTGTTGTTTATCAGAGTTGTTGCTACTATTATTGTTGTCGTTGTTGTTGGATAGGACAGAGAGAAATCAAGATGGGAGGGGAAGTCAGAGAGGGGGAGAGAAAGACAGACACCTGCAGACCTGCTTCACCACCTGTGAAGCGACTCCCCTACAGGTGGGGATCCTTACTCCGGTCCCTGCTTTGCGTCACGTGTGCTTAACCCAATGCGCTACTGCCCTGCCCCAGAAAAGAGATATTTTAAACAACAGAAGATCAGTTAATTCAGGAAATAAATTATGATTTTAATAATTAGATCATATATTAATTATGATTCCTTGAGTATTTATATTTAAAAGAAAAGAAAAAATAAATAACCACAAAAACTAACTTCTTTTCAACTAGGTTACCACAGCCATCTTGATAAGAAAAAATAAAAAGAAAGAAATTTCTATTTACAGTGTGATAGTGAGTCTCAAAGAAGAGTTTTGTGGTTAAATTACTGTGGGTTCAAATTCCACCCCTCCTGGTTTTTTCTTCAATGTACTAGTATACATAATTTATAAAATTCTTAATAATTTAGATTTATATAATTAATCATCAATATAATTGTTTATACTTACATATTTATAAAATACATTTCCAAAGTATTACATGTAAAATGCACTTATTTAAAAGTATTGTATTAGGTATGCCAAAATCAGTTAAAACCATCCTGCATATCACAATTAAACCCTATAGAACTTTCGATGAAACTATTCACAAGCCCAAACTTATCTATTCCAGTACAGTAATTAAAAGCCTGAATATTGGGCAAAACAAGCAAACAAATGGAACAAGATAAAAACCAGGCACGTTCAGGGTCTTCAAAGGAAAACTTGACCACCTAATGGCTCCACAGACGAACTAAGCAGCAGTTAGCTTTGTTTCACGTATCTCTCAAAGGATAGCTGAAAGGTCATTTTTAAACTTTAATAGTAGGTAAGCAGTAACACAGTCCTTGACCAGTTGCTCTCATCACACACTGCATTATTCCTTTTTCTAAATACATACAACATTTAACATATGATTCCTTTTCCTACACATTCATATAGCATAAGGTACCACAACATGGAGCATTCTTAGGAAAGATGCAACTAGATGCTAAAAAAAAATAAAGAATACATGAATTTATTTATAAAGTCTCTAAAAATAGACATTTTTAAATTAAGATGCCAGAAGTGAACTAGGGAGACTGTAAGTAATCAGTTTGAAGACCATACAGAATTATTTCACTGTCTCCTCAGATATGAGAATAACGAAGACGGTCCTATCACGCCTCATCTATGACCAGGGTTTCCCACAGGCACTGAGTGAATGGAGCCTGTATCCTGTTCCATCCAAACAAGAACACAAAACTAAAGTAGGAGCCATTCTGATGGACACTTGTTTACTCTTGCTTTCTAAAAAGTGGAGAAGTGACTTTGAAAAGTTGGCCACAACCATACTTCTGAGTAGCAGGCTTACCCACTTACAATGAATATAAAAATATATACACCCAAAAGCAAATAATTTTAGTTTCTTTCTCTCTCTCTAGAACAGAGTATATGTGGAGGATTACGTGTGTGTGTGTGTGTGTGTGTGTGTGTGTGTGTGTGTGTGTGTGGTGTGGCAGAGACTAGTTGAGACATGACATTTTAGCCATCTAGATGTTTGGTGCCAGTTTCAGAGCCCGCTGGTAATTCAGCAGAGAGCTACCATCCAGGGACAGGGGATGGTTTCCTCATCTTAGCAGGTTTTCCTAACAGATGTAGCAGTCTAGTTACCTCTAGGGATGAGCTAGGTGGAACTAATAACTAGTAGGCCTCACCTTCAGAGTAAGAACAATTCAGAGGTGAAATTCTGGAATGCAGTCTGACAACTAAGTTGGAAGGCCATTCATAAACATATTGATTCCTGCTTAAGTTGGAGTAGGGATGATGATTAAAAAAAAAATAGATTAGTTTCCTTTAAAATGTAAAGTCATTTTTAACACCTGTCTAATTCCTTCTAGGGGAATCTGATAGAAAGAAACTGGCTACATGCTGTCACCTCTAATGCATAACAGTGCTCAAGATCATCTCCATCACTAGACACATTTGGCAAACCCCGGCAAAGTGTTAATTCAGCTCCAGCACCAGTCTTTGTTACATGTCTCATTTCAATTTAGGCAGCTCAGATAAGCTTATCACAGGGTTTCGAACTGACTGAGATGGATGGCTCAATAGACAGCCTTACCAGGAGGATCACTGCTGAACAACAATAAATGTTACTTTTGTTCAGAGAAGACACCTTACCTCCCTAGCTTCCAAGGCAATAAGTAAAATGAAAGGTTACATCCCTGTGTGAGATTAATATCTAATCAGGATAGGAACAGGCTTACTATTATTATTTTAAAGAAATACTGCGTGAGATTTAACTGGAGAAAAAATAGCATCTCTACAAGGAAACGTTTTGCTTTGCATCTGTTTTGTTTTGTTTTCTCTGAGCAGGGGTAGTCTGTCTAGCAGAGCTTTTCACTGAAAAGTACATTAGTAATACTCTCAGCTTGTCTTGCCCTGTTATTCAAAGATTAAATCCATTTTCAATTAATGAAAATGATTTGATTGTAGAGCATTAGCAATCTCAATTTATTTAGGTCTCCAAAGAACTAGCTTTAGAACCCTTTGCAAATAAGACCTAGCTCCATAACAAAAATAGATCCAATCTCCCTTTGAAAGCTATTTTTCTAAAGTCTGTGGCTCATGACGGTAGAATTCTATTCTCCCCCCAATCATATGAACAATGTTTGGCATCATGATAGAGAGAGAAAAAGAATCCGTCTCTCTCCAGTAAGTACAGGCTATGCTGCTGCTTTTTTTTTTTAAGCATCCCTATCTAGCTCCGTTTTGATAAATTTCAAAGGAATGTTTAAAATCTGTAGCATAGACCTTGACTTTGAGTAGTGGCCTTTCTGCTGTTTTCATGGGTGATTTGAGGCCCATCATGCACTCAATTCTGCATTGTGAAATCCAGGCTGGGACAAATTTCTGCCTGTCATCTTGGGAAAGGCCAGGAGTTTTTGCACCATCCTGGAGTACAGAAACAGAAAAAAATCAAAACCAGGGTAGGTCAGCCTGTTTCTTTCTTCGTCAGCTTGCAGGTTTTTGATTTGTTTGTCTTTAATTAGGAGGCAATCTTGGTGGTCACCATCTCAGTCTCGGAAGGAACATGGAGTAGAATGAGATCGAGTTTAAACAACATTTCCCCAGGGAAAGTTCCTCCTTACACTTAATATTGAATTTTAAAAGGCAATCATTAAGAAATCATTTGTTTCTTGGCTACGAATAGTTACATTGTGAATGCATTCAGTAAGCACAAAATTATTATTATTATTATTTTCATTTTAAACCTGATAAGACCCTGAACCAGGAGCCCCGAGGCCACCTATTTTCTTGATATTGCTCATTCTGCTGCAAAGACATTGCCACAAAACTAAATGTGAAGACACCTTTCATCCCAACAATATGTACATTGCAGTTTTGTAATAGGTAACTATATATGTATTTTTTTAAATTTGTAAACAGTTTACTGAAAATGACATATTGGACAACTCTATCAATGACCTCTCTTATCTAACGTCAGTTTCAGAAGGCAAGTTTCCATTGTAAATGTTTAATCAGTGTAGTCCCAGCAATCCAGAGCAGAAAATCTTATCTTTTTCTTCCAACTTATTTGCTCTGCAAGCTCTTTCCTATCTGTATTTCAACCTCATGCAAAAACATTTTATTTCCTCTCTCTCTCCCCCCTCCTCTCTCTCTCTTTCATAAGGGCTGAGAAATCTGTAGGCTCTACCTGAGAAGTCCTGTGGTTTGATTCCTTTCCTCTGAGTCCTGGTCAGTGTAAACAAACCGCAGCATTTCTCTTTGCAAGTCCTGATCACCAGGTTCTAGACCTGCCACAAACACAGGCTGCACACCTTCTGCCTACAAATTCGGGGGGGAGGAGAAGGGGGGGAACCCTTGCTAACAGCCAGCCAACCATAGCAGATAAGCATCCTACCTTCCATCATGGTGGCAGAATTGCATTCCTTAATTTCCAAGGAGTCTGGAGGAAAAAAAAAGAAAAAAGAAAAAAGGAGGCTATGATTCCAGGTCCCAGCTAAGTCCGCACAAGGCTCAGCTGCCCAAGACGTGCTCCAGTCCGCTGCCAAAGCCAAAGCAGACGAGGGTTAAGCCCAGAGAGAGGCCATGGATGCTGCTGGTGCCGCTTCACCTACAGACTCGCAGGAAGATGCTGTGAGAGAAAGGGGGAGAGGAGCAGCCAGCCGGCAGGGCTGCACCGCCTGCGCAGCCTCGGCCAATCCCTTCAGCCCAGGCCCGCGTCACATGGTAGGCAGCCCGCATCTCCTGACACAATACCCCCGGAGAGCACACACAACCTATTTCCCGTCCCCCTGCCCCTCCTGCCGGCCCCCAAATTCACAGCCCCTTCCCCACCAGGTGACGCACTTCCCCCGCCCTCCTATGGCAGCGGCCGGACCCCAGATGAATGGTCGCAAGCTGCCAACTTCCCCAGACACGCCGGCAGGACCAGGGCAGCTAGGTGGCTCACTGCGGAGGGCATCTCTCTCTCTCTCTCTCTCTCTCTCTCTCTCTCTCTCTCTCTCTCTCTCCCCCTCTCCCTCTCCCTCTCCCTCTCCCCCCCCCTCTCTCTCTCTTCCTTTTCTATTAAAAAAACTTTGCAATGACTGCATGCAAACTGAAGTCTCAGCTATGCACTTTGAAGCTCCCATTCCTATGTTTTCCCTTTTTCTCCAATCTCCTCTCTCTGTGTGTGTGTCTGTCTCTCTCTGCCTGCGCCTCTCTCTCTCTCTGTCGCCCTGCAGGAATGCCAAGTGTGTCTGTGGCCTCCAAACACATTGGTCTTATCTCTCTCTCCCTCTCCCTCTCTCTCTCTCTCTCATTCAGGAAAAGGGGGGGGGGATCAGTCTGACTGACGTCACATGATAAACAATTATCCTCCAAAGAATGATGCAGGACGAGGACATTTCACTCACCCCAGCTGCCTTCCAGGGAGCCAGGGAATTAATTGCGCATGACATGCCGAAAGGGCTGGGAACTGTCATTAAAACAAAGAGACAAAGAACCCACCCCCAGTAGGGCTCTGGAATCAAACTGGCAACGCTTGAGCTCATTTCTGGGGCGGGAGGCGGGGGCAGGGGGAGCAAGCCAGGAAGGGCCTAGGCCTGTGACAACCCCCTCCCCAAAACCCCCACCCAGAAGGCGGCTAGCTGCGCACGCCAGCCGGCTTCCCTTTACAAACTGGGCCCACAGAGAGGGCGCATGCTACCCTGCGTCTCGGGCCCCGCGTTCGAGTCCAGCTGGTGGCTCCTGCTCACACCTGAGTCCGCCTGCGCTTCCCCAAGTGGAAAAAGGCTGCTGCTCTCAAGTGCCAACCCTTCAGGAAGCCAACTTCCTTCTGAAAGTGGACTTGCTTTTCCTCTGGTGTCTCCCCGCATCTGTAGTTCCCTGCAAGCCCATTGGCTCACGTTGGAGGGGGGGGGGGATCTGGCTCCAAGGCAGGGTGGAGCCTCAGGATTTTGAAGCTTCCAGGGCTTGGGGGCTGGGAGCTCCTTCTGGAGGAAGGGTTATGGCTTTGGCTGAGAATCTGTCTCCTAACTGCTCCCCAGGGTGGCAGGTTCCCTTCCACTAGGCTCTTAACTGCTAAGGAAGGAGCTGGCATGGTGCCTGAAGAGGGAGGAGAAGGAGCCCAAGGGAAGTAGAGAAAGAAGGGAAAGGCCTTTTTGGAGATCCCTAAGGGACAACAGCAGAAGTGGGCTTTTTTCCTTGGACAATCTAACAACATGGCTGAAAGAAAGAAGAAAAGAAAGAAAGAAAGAAAGAAAGAAAGAAAGAAAGAAAGAAAGAAAGAAAGAGAAAAAGAACATCACAGAGTAGCTGTGAACATCAAATAAAATAACCTTCAGAAGTAGGATACATTATGATCAGGTTTGAACCTCTATTACTTATCATTTATGTTAGAAATATACCGACACATCTGTAATGTTCTCAGTCCTTAAGGGAGTCTAATCCCCCCCCCAAACTACTAAAAAAGATAAGATTAAAGGAGTGGTCCAAAGTAGCATGTTAACGGTTAATAAAATAAAGTTCAGTTCCTTAGCAACCTAGATTAATTTTTTATTTTTATTTTTTTAGGGAAAAAATCATTCTCCCCAAGGTCACACGTTTCAATGGTCTCTAAATTTCAAAACAAAACTCTTCAGGAAGAAACAAATTTGTGTCTTTTCTTCCTAACATGAAATAGCTGGACTTGAAAAGAAGAGGAAAAGCATTCCAAAGTAACACCCGTCTGAAGTACATCTTACATTACTCCAGAAGCGCAAGGGTGTCACTGCAAAAACATATCCACTAGTGGGAGTCGGGCGGTAGCGCAGCGGGTTAAGCGCAGGTGAGCGCAGGTGACGCAAAGCGCAAGGACTGGATTAAAGATTCCAGTTCGAGCCCCAGGCTCTCCACCTGCAGGGGAGTCACTTCATAAGCGGTGAAGCAGGTCTGTAGGTGTCTGTCTTTCTCTCCCTCTCTCTGTCTTCCCCTCCTCTCTCCATTTCTCTCTGTCCTATCCAATAATAACTACAACAGTAAAACAAGGGCAACAAAAGGGAATAAATACATATTAAAAAAACACATATCCATTAGTGTGTGTGTGTGTGTGTGTGTGTGTGTGTGTGTGTTTACCCAGATTTTTATAATGGTTAATAACACAGATGTTGGTGACAAATAGGATCAAATTCTGTGTCTGTCATCTAAGGAGCTTTGTGACCCTGAACAATTTCTGTAACCCTCTTTGCCTCACAGTTTCTTTATCTGTAAAATAAAGATAATCATAAAACCAATTTCATATGGTTATAGAGATTCATATCCAAATCTTCATAGGTGGCTTATTATTTACTAATCATACTACAAGTATTTTTGCCAATAAATTACTTGGTTGTGTGTCTAGAACCCAATAGCCCCTCCCAGTTTAGCTTTTTTTTTCTTTTTTTAAATTTTTATTTATTGTTTAATAGAGACAGAGAGAAATTGTGAGGGGAGGGGTAAATAGTGCTGGAGAGAGACAATGAGACAAATGCAGACCTACTTCACCATTTGTGAAGCTTTCCACCTGCAGGTGGGTACCAGGGGCTTGAACCTGGATCCTTGCGCACTGTAATGTGCATGCCTAACCAGGTGTGCCACCGCCTGGCCCCCATTTTAGCTTTTTTTTAATACTAATACCATTACACCAAAAGTTGCTGAAGGCAGGAAGTTTCCTGTCTACTAAGAGTTCTACCAAAGACACAGAGAATGGCAGGGCAGTGACAGATGTGGTTTGTCCAGATGTGTAACAAATTAAGGAGTAAGAAAAGGTTTTTGTTTAGAACCAATTACATTTATTTAAGGATGGTCCTCTCTATAGAGATGGAATTTTAAAGTTCATTAAAAAGGGAGGGGGCAGGCCAGGCAGTGGCGCACCTGGTTAAGTGCTCACATTACAGTGAGCAAGGACCCAGGTTCAAGCCCCTGGTCCCCACGTGCAGAGGGAAAGCTTCACAAATGGTGAAGCAGGGCTGCAGGTGTCTCTCTGTCTCTCTTCCTCTCTATCTCCCCATCCCCTCTCAATTTCTATCTCTATCCAATAATAAATAAAAAGAAATATTTTTTAAAGTACAATGAGCTTGGAGTATCAGTTCTAAACAAAGCAGGGAGTCCTCTTTGAGAAAATAATTTCATATAAAATCTGAAGATTAAAGGCAACTAGTGTGATGTAGAGATAAGAGGTACTGTCAGAGTGTTAAGAGGGCAAAACAAGAGGAACCAGACTTTCCACGTTCTCCCAGCCCAAAATGATTTATAGTGTGATACAGCTCATCTTTTGAGTCATTAATATAGACACACATCAAGAGGCAGATTGCAATTTTCAAGACAGAAATATCCCACGATGATTTATAGAAAAGAGAAAGGGGATGTGGGAGAAAGCAGTGACCCCAGAATATGGCCCTAGTCACCACATGAGAGCACCATGCTCAGAGGAAGCTTCATGAGGGGTGGAGTGATCTGTGGTGTCTCTCTCCTTACTGTTTCTCAGCTAAAACAAACTATTCAAAAACAAAACACTGTTTTACACCTAAAACAAACAAACTGGGTCTGCTGGGTGCAGTGGAATCATGCAGGCGTGTAGCCCTGATGGAGCCCTGGTAGCATAAATACATACAAGTATAGAATACTTATTAAAGAAGGGCCAAGAAATTAATTAAGTATTAAAGGTGGTATAGATAGTCCCCAAACTGGTTCAACTGTTTTCCATTTTATCTAGAAGCTGGTATTCTGCTATTATGATTGTGAGACTATTCAAATGAATCAATTTTTTTAATGCTTAACCTTGAGGATAAGCATACTAATTTTGTCTTCTCAATGATTAAAAAAAAGGGGGGATTGGTAGTACATCCAGTTAAGCACGCATGTCAACACACACAAGGATTTGGGTTCAAGCCCTGGGATTCCCAACGCAGGTAGAAAGCTTCATGAAGCAATGCTGCAGGTATCTGTCTTTCTCTGTATTTCTTCTTCCTCTCTAAATGTCTCTCTAGCCTATACAATTTTTAAAAAATGAAAAATAAAAAGTAAATTATCTCAAGAACAAACACAGGCAAACCAGTGGGAAATAGTGTCATGCTGGTGAAGAGTAAAACTTGCATGACTAAATTGGATTGTGTGTATAAAGTGTGCTCTGGACTCTCTCTCTCTCTCTCTTACATAGTAAAAAGTGAAATAAATCTTTAAAAAACTCTACTGTAGTTTATCATCCAATTTTATCTATCCATGCTACAATTTTTAACAGTAAATTACAGTGGTGAATTTCAAACTGTTGAGACAATGGAATATCTTTTGTTTATGAGTCTTAAATGGATGTCAAAGGATCTGTAGAAAGTATTCAGTGAGGACCTCCCACCCCCAACACTCCATCTGCACTATTCCAGCCTTTAGGTCCATGATTAGTCAACAATTTGTTTGGCTTTGTACGTTAACTCTATTTTCAGCCACCAGGTTCCAGATGCTAGCAGGATGCCGACCAGACTTCCCTGGACAGACAACCCCACCAATGTGTCCTGGAGCTCTACTTCCCCAAAGCCCCACCCCACTAGGGTAAGAGAGAGAGACAGGCTGGAAGTATGGATCAGCCTGTCAATACCCATGTTCAGCGGGGAAGCAATTCCAGAAGCCAGACCTTCCACCTTCTGCACCCCACAGTGATCTTGGGTCCATACTCCCACAGGGTTAAAGAATAGGAAAGCTATCAGGGGAGGGATGGGATACGGAGTTCTGGTGGTGGGAACTGTGTGGAGCTACAACCCTATTATCCTATGGTTTTGTCAGTGTCTTGTTTTTATAAACAAAAAAAAAAAAAATGGAAACCAACTCTGTGTTGACTGAGGAGAAACTGTCAAATAAGAAAGTAGAAACAATGAGCTTAAGTAACTGTGGACTTGGATATCAAAGAGAAGAGCACAGGTTTCGTTTTGGACAGGAAACATGAATATGAAATATTCGTATTGTGGTGATGCCTTGCTAGACACACTTTTTGGTAATCAAATCCTATTGTATTCTTTGTATGAAAGTACATTTTTTTCTCTATTTCTCATTTTTAGCATTTGTGAGAAATTTGGTGCATGTTTCTGAAAGAGAAAGAAAATAATGAGAATGAGTTAGAATGGAAGTAAATGAACATGGAGGGAAATGTGAAAGATTTGTAAAAATAAACATATAGATTGGTAGAGCTCCAAGATAGTGATCTCAGCGAGACATTTGATTCTATGCCTTTTGCTAGCCCCTTCTTGGGACAATTCAGTGAGTGTAGAAGGGAAAATATTGTTCAACCAGTGGAAAGGAACAAGAGTATCAGTGGGAGAATTGTATTTTCAGGGGATGAAACAGGTAAACAAAAGAGAGAGAGAGAGAGAGTGATACATATGTCTGTGTGCATATCTTACCTGCATGGTTTTGTAGTGAAACAGATACTCTTGGATTCAATGAAGGATTTGTGGCAGAACATGGACAAAGAGGGGACTTATCTGGGTGGTTCACAGAATTGCATAAAGAACTGTACAACTGTCAAAGATCAAGAACGGCAACCTTACTCTTACTCTGGTCCTCTAGGAAACTTTGCCACTAGAATCAAGTCCTACTCACAGCTCTGTTGCATTCAGCATGCCAGCTTCTTTTCTTTCTTTCTTTCTTTCTTTCTTTCTTTCTTTCTTTCTTTTTTTTTTTTTTTAGTCTTTCTTCCTATTAGAAGGGCTCTGACCAGGAATCGGGCAGTAGCGCAGCGGATTAAGCACACTTGGTGAGAAGCGCAAGGACTGGCTTAAGGAACCCGGTTCGAACCCTCGGCTCCCCATCTGCAGGGGAGTCACTTCACAGGCGGTGAAGCAGGTCTGCGGGTGTCTGTCTTTCTCTCCCCGTCCCTGTCTTCCCCTCCTCTCTCCATTTCTCTCTGTCCTATCCAACAACGATGACAGCGATAAAAACAATACTAGGAACTACAACAACGATAAAGCAACCAGGGCAACAAAAGGGGAAAAAATAGCCTCCAGGAGCAGTGAATTCATGGTGAAGGCACCGAGTGCCAGCAATAACCCCGGAGGCAAAACAAAAAAAAGAAGGTCTCTTACCACTTAACATACAGCTTCAGAGTTACTTGAGTTTCTTAATTACAATGACCTCTATTTCTGTTCAAAGTATAGCCATACTTTTAGTTTCATCTCTTCATATTTTGATATTTTCCTCCTGGCACTCACCTCTGGGAAACCTACTTTTAATCTTGATAAATGACGTCTTTTCTTCAACCTTAGATTTTCTCCAGTATATGCTGTTGTCAGGCATCCCCCCTGCTCTGCTCCATCACTGATGCTGTTCCACTGCAGAATACTGTGCCCCAGTATGGTTCCGTAGCCCCCATGTCCACTTGGTCGATTCCAAATTATATTCCTCCATGAGGATAATTTCTGGAACCATCCGTTCCACCCCGGTTCCATGGCTGCCAGTTCTTAGCAACATCGCCCCGCCGGATATTCGTCGGGATGCGGCATCATCTAAATTCATTTCCCACGTCTACGCTCGACCGGACCTGCCAATATACGCAGATATCTTCGTCCACCCTGTTCAATGCTTGACGTCTCGTCATCCAATCTGGTCCCCTACGCCTACACTGAACTTCTCTGTTCCAGTCTCTTGGAAACAGAGCTGGCAGTCAGCTGAGGTAAAGAACAAACACCTCATCACAGACCCCTGCAAGCGTCAACCCGGCTTTGACCTAGCACGTTATGATGGGGCCCTCCTCAATCGCTATCGAACAGGCCATGGCCGGTGCGCCGCTATGTTCCATCGCTGGGGAGCCAGAGACGACCCAAACGGCCCCTGCGGCTCCAGACAGACTATGACCCACATAGTCAACGCCTGCCACCTCTCCAGATTCAAAGGAGGTCTCGAAACTCGACATCAGGCTCAACCTGACGCTGTTGACTGGCTACGGAAGAAGGGCAAACGCTAGAAGAAGAAGACTAATGCTGTGGTCTATTTACATAATCATTGTTTTGCCTGAGACCCGCCCTGCCTGCAGGGTATTGGTTAATCCCACTGGTTAGAACCTTCGCAACAGTTGCTATGGAAGCTTTCTACCTTCGCGCTCTTTTCTCCACCCCCTCTCCTAGCCATTTCCTTTTCTCACTTGCCACTTCCGGTTAAAGATATATATAAAGGTGTTGTCTCTGATCAATAAAGGCATTGCATTGCGTTCCCGCTCTGTCACAAGTCCCTGGTCTCTCTCCTGCGTTGCTGAGTAAGCAGCAGCCCAGGCTGGCTCCGGTTGAGTTCTCTCCAACCCAGAGAGCAAGTGCCCGGGAAGAAACACCCGTGAAGTTAGCCCGGCATCCTGAATAAGGATATTTCCTTCTCTTAACTTCTACTTTGTTGTTTTCGACGGGTTATGTTGTTTTCACCGGGCTAGCTTCACAGGCGGGTAACAGACGACCAGGGACTCATGGTTGAGCTGTAGGCAGTATCTCTTTATTCATGCAGGGCGCAGCACAACCTAAGACGAGCTAAGCTAAACTCAAAGTAAAGTACTGTAAAACTCACAATGCTGTCTTTATATATACTTGCCAAGTAAGTAAGGTGGAAACAGGATGTGACATAGAGAGGGTGGAGAGAAAAGTGACTGGTGAAAATCAGAGTGTGACAAAGAGGGGGCAGATTAGGCGAGAATCCTATCACTGAACCACAAATGCCCTGGAGGGAGGGTGGAACTTGTTAACAGTGGTTATGTAAATAGAATGAAGTGGTTATGTAAATAGAATAGTGTTAAGCAGGGGGGATTTAAACCAAATGAAACAGAAGGGGTCTCATGCATACCAACACTACTTCATTATCTAAGTCAGGTTTTTTTTTTAACAATTTTTTTCTTTATTGGGGGGATTAATGATTTAAAGTGGACAGTCATATACAGTAGCTAGTACATGGGTAACATTTCTCAGTTTTCCAAAGAACAATTCAACACCCTCTAGGTTCTCCTTTGCCACCATGCTCCAGGACCTGAACCCTCCCCTTTACCCCCAGGGTCTTTTACTTTGGTGCAACTTCATTTTTCAACTTCTGTCTATGAGTGAAATCATCCCATATCCATCCTTCTCTTTTTGACTTATCTCACTTAACATGGTTCCTTCAAGCTCCATTCAAGATGAAGTGAAGAAGGTAAACTGACCATTTTAATAGCTGAGTAGTGTTCCATTGTATATATAGACCACAACTTGCTCAACCACTCATCTGTCGTTGGATACCTGGGTTGCTTCCAGGTTTTAACTATTACAAATTGTGCTGCTATAAACATAGGTATACACAAATCTTTAAATCAGTTTTTGACAATATAGTCTATCTCATCTTCTTTTTAATTAACTAATTAATTAATTTTACTGATATAATTATGATTGACAAGACCATAGGATAATAGGGGTACAATTCCACACAATTCCCACCACCAGAACTCTGTATCCTTTCCCTCTCCTGATGGCTTCCCTATTCTTTATCCCTTTGGGAGTATAGACCCAGGGTCATAATTGCTTCTCCACTGGACATTGGCAGGTCAATCCATACTCCCAGCCTGTTTCTATCTTCCCTAGTAGGGCAGAGAGTCTAAGTCATCTTCTAATGTTTCTCAGGAGAGTGAAGCAGTGACTCCTGCAAGCAAGGCATATGCTTTACTGCCAAGCTCCTCCCACACCCATTTTTCTTTCCTTTTCTGGTGAGAGAGATGGGGGGGGGGGAGGAGATATGAATAACTCTCCCATCACCCTCCATTTAATTCCAGCTGTCTTGTTTTCCTTATTCTCATGTGGTGCCTTGTTCTGAACCTGACTTCACACATATAAGGTACATCTAACTAATAATAAGTCACCTTCCTGGCCACTACATATGTCTTTTTTGTTTGATCTTTCTGGAGAATTATGGAAAACTTCCAGTAGAGAGATAAGTCCAGCAAATTGCATCTCCATTTAGCTTCAAAAGCTATTTAGAACCAGGTAGGGTGGAGTTAGAGCAATAAAGAAACAGAAACTACAGAGCCCCGTGATAACAACCAGAGCTTTTTACGCATTTAACAGGGTTTTTTATTTTATTAAGTATTCTACAAACAATCTGATAAGTATTTTGAGATTGATCTTTCATGTTATTCTCCAATACTCATCCCTTAAGGTAGTCTTATTCCCTCTTTACAGGTTAAAAAACAGAAGATCCATGAGAGTAAATGATTGACTTGTCCAAAAAAATATCAAATATCAGCACTAGCTAGAAGTTGAACTAACTATAATGTCTAAACTTTACCTTTGAAATTAGATAATTAGAAATTAGTCTTGTTTGGAGTTTCTTTTTTCCTTTTCCCTATGGTAATAAAACTAGCTTCTTTAGAGAGAAGTTTTTCTTCTTCATTCTAAACCCCTTCCTTAATAAGAAATGGTGGTGACATCTCCCAATATGACTCTACCTTTTTACTCACAATATTGGATCCAAAGAGAAATATCTGGGTCCAGTTATAAAGATAGTAACTTATTTCCCAGGTCATAACCCAGGCTGATCCAATTATAAATCTTCCTTTAGAGTCAAAAGTTAGACCCATGAGTGAGGAGGGGTCTTTCTGTTAAGACACTAAGCCTGGAATCAGAAAGCCATGACAGTGTGTGCAGGAGAGTTAAATTAACATTTCTATGAGATAAACATTTTTTTTTTGCACAAATACCAAGGACTTCTCTTTGCTATTGCTTCTAGTCAACTACATAATTAGAGAAGCAAGTAACTTGCTTAAACAAATTTACTATTAGTCTATTAGTCGCTGGCAAAGGAGTCCTAAATAATCTAGTTCATCGCATGAAGTATTCAGGGTTAAAAAAAAAGTCATAGACTTAGGATCTATTAACTTATTCAAAAAAGGAAAGTAAATATTAGAACCATAAGACAAAGCTGGTAGTAAAACTACCAAAAGTGAGTGAAAGTATTAGACACTATAGAAGTAAAACCATCCCTAAAAGAACTCTGTAGAACTGAGAACAAAGGTCTTTACTTAAAAAAAAGTTTTGATTTTGGTTTGTTTGTTTGTTTTATCACCAGGTTGACTGCAGGGTCTCAGTGCCATCCAGATGAACCCACTACTCCTGGCAGTTGTTTCTCTTTTTGATAAAGACAGAGATAAATTGAGAGGGAGACAGGGAGAGGGAAAGAGAGACATCAGCAGCACTGCTTCACTGCTCATAAAACTTCCCCCTACAGGTGGGGACCAGGGGCTTGAACTTGAGTCCTTGCACGTAGTAATGGCTATACCATTGCCCAACTCCCAGGTCACTCTTTATAGGTCACTACATAAAACAATAATGAGTAGCATAGTCTAAAGATAAGCATAGAGTAAGAGCAATAATCAGTGTTTAATAAGGTGAAAATAATTCCTTTTAAGAATCTAGTTTAAATAAAGCCATCCCCATCCAAAGACAGTACAAAAAGTATTCAGTACTTCTTTTATTTTTAAATATCAATCACAACTAAATCAAGCAAATGTGAAACCCAGGAAAGGAATCAAAACAATGTCTTTATGATTCTGCCATAAAGACATTTGAATTTGTCACATGGGGCATTAGCCAAGAGACTAGCATTATATACAGTTTACTCACAAAAGACAGAAGTTTTGGCTTGGTGTAGATGTAATTCTATCAGAATGGTATGTTGAGGTTTTGATAGCACCTGCCACTAATATATTACAACAGAAAAAGCTTTCTCACTCTGCCTTTTCATTCTGAAAATAGAGTTGCATGAGCTTAATTTCTCAACTGGGTTTAACTGGGAGTCATTGTCAATCACCAGGCCCCAGAACTAGATGACTCATTGGTTCACCTTGTGATGTGCATAATTACCAAAGGCGTGCCCTGACCTCTGGGAGAAAGGGGTGAAAACTTGAACTGAAGCTTTATTTAGCAAATCCTCTTCATTCAAAACCCATAAGCTCCTTGTCCTTGTCAGCAAGTGTCCAGAAGGTGCCTTGTCAACAGATCCCCATTCAAGGGGAGCACTGCTGGAGGCTGACAAAAGTAGGAGGAGCCAGAAGAGCTTCTGCTGCCCTCAGGTCTGTAGGAAAGAATGAGACCTGCTTTGATTTTTCTGCTGGAAGTTAACAACATGGATCTGACCCATTTTCTGCTTCGGTGGTGTGCACGTGCTGTGGGGAGTGTACATGTGGACGCAATGTGCCTGTCAGTTAAAGTGGACTTTTCAGTGTCACACTGTGCACAGTCCAGGAAAAATTATCTGATTTCCAATTGCTCCTGCTATGCACAGTCCAGGACGAATGATCTGATTTCCAAATGATCTGATTTCCAATTGCTCCTGGTAGGTTTTGTGATTAGTGTCCAAAAAAGGGAAGGGGCGGGCAGGCGGTGGCTCACAGGGTTAAGCACAAATAGTACTAAGTATAAGGACCGGCTCAAGGATCCAGGTTCCAGCCCTCGGCTCCCCACCTGCGGGGGTTGGGGGTCACTTCACAAGCTGCCAAACAGGTCTGTAGGTGTCTCTCTTCCTCTCTATATTCCCCTCCACTCTCATTTTCTCTCTCTCTGTTCTGTTCAATTTTTTTTAAAAATTGGGAAAAGTGTCCGCCAGGAGCAATGGATTCGTAGTGCAGGCACCAAGCCCCACTGAAGGTCAAACAAACAAACCAATAAAACAAAAAAAACAACAGTATCCAGTCTAACTCACATTAGTATAATAATTTCTTCTTCTAGCGTTTGTATAATAATAATAATAATAATAATTAGGAGCTATTGCTTTAAACAGGTAAATGTGTGTCCAAGATACCGAATTAATCATTGAACTTTCTGTGAAAGCTTTGAAGCCTGGGATAAATTTAGGACTTAGACACACCGAAAAATCAGTGATTCTAACGCAACTGTTTCTTTCCTCTTTAAGAAAATGGTTCTATGGTTGCTGAGTCACCGCACTGGAAATGATTTTGCCATAAGAAAGACAGATTGCTAAGTTCCAGAAGTCTTATCATTTTTATGGCTGGCAATTAAACCAAATTATTATACCCACAAAGTAGAATATGAAAAGGTCTTGCCAAGTTTATTATTTCAGTTTCAGGGTCATTTGATAAATAGTAATTGGATTATAAATCCTTTTTTTATATATTTGTTTATTCCCTTTTGTTGCCCTTGTTGTTTCTTTTTATTGTAGTAGTTACCACTGTTGTTGGATAGAACAGAGAGAAATGGAGAGAGGAGAGGAAGACAGAGAGGGGGAGAGAAAGAGAGACACCTGCAGACCTGCTTCATCGCCTGTGAAGCGACTCCCCTGCAGGTGGGGAGCCGGGGGCTCAAACCGGGATCCTTAACGTTGGTCCTTGCGCTTTGCGTCACATGCGCATAACCGCTGTGATACAGACCGACTCCCAACATAAATCCTTTTAAGGGACACAATACACACTAGAGTGGGTACAATTAGTGGACTTGAGAAATGCATTTGAGAGGATTCTCTTTGTGAACCAAAGTCCTGTAACAGTCACTATTTTCGTCAAGGTACCATCTAATGATTCTTCATTGTACTAGTTTTCTATTACTGCAGATAAGCTTTAAATTAGTCATCATTCTGATCTAGAACTGGAAATTTGTTTGCTCATTTTCCAACTCTGTCACTTGTAGCTACTCTAGTAACTTCCTTTTTTTAAGTTTTTTTTTTTTTTTCTTTTTCCCAGAGCACTGTTCAGCTCTGGTTTGTGGTGGTGTGGGGGATTGAATCTGGGACTTTGGAGCCTCAGGCATGAGAGCGTCTTTGCATAACAATGATGCTACCTACCCCTGCCCCACTTCTTATAATTTTTTTTTATTGGGGGATTAATGCTGTTCTGTAAATACAGGTGTTGAAACGTGTAAAATTTCTGTGGACTCTCTCTTTCTCTCTCTCTCCCTCCCTCTCTCCCCTTCTATCTAAATAACAGCAACAATGAACCAAGGGAATGTAGTCTTCTTGTCTGGAGTACTTCTCCATCAACACAATCATTATTATAACATCTTGTTTTTTTTAATATTTATTTATTCCCTTTTGTTGCCTTTGTTGTTTTATTGTTGTAGTTATTGTTGTTATTATTGATGTCATCATTGTTGGATAAGACAGAGAGAAATGGAGAGAGGAGGGAAGACAGAGAGGGGGAGAGAAACCTAGACACCTGCAGACCTGCTTCACCGCTTGTGAAGCGACTCCCCAGCAGGTGTGGAGCCAGGGGCTCGAACTGGGATCCTTACGCTGGTCCTTGCACTTTGTGCCACGTGCACTTAACCTGCTGCGCTACCGCCCGACTCCCATAACATCTTGTTTTACTGTTGGCTCAATGGCATGAGGGACCCTTTTAAATCAGCAAGCCCACACTACATAATGGTAATAGAAATGTTTGCTGGTGAATTCACAGGTCTAATAATGAGAAGAGTCAATTTTATTTCCACCTTGTAGTTGCTAAATTCATGGATTCTGCCTATGAGTAAAATAGCTTCAATAACTGCTTTCTGATTCATAGCATACATAGTACCCTAAGCACTTTCCTCTGGTCTTGCAAAGTCTGTCAAGCAGCTGAAACCCTGTGTCTTGAAAAGGCGATACTGCTGTTACAGTGAGCCAGTTATTCAAGCTGATGGTGGACATGACAAGACAATTATATAAGGGCATAAGCCGACTGCCACATTCCAGTCACTGTAAAATTATTTATTTAGTTAGAAACAGTGTCTATGTGGGATAAGATGTCAGCAAATAAGACAGTTTTGAAGTTCACAGAAAGAGGCTTTCATCAGAAACACGACAGGGAAAGTCAGTCTACATCCAACATAAGTGGTTATTTCAGTCAGAATGAATCGTTGCCAGCATGAGGCTTGCTGTCTCTCCCAGGAAGTAGTACCATGTTGAAGGACTCGACACTAATCCTGGTTTGGGGACTTAGTGGCCCTCAGTAGGAATGATAGCTACGAGTTGGGAATCTGTGCGCAGTCTAACAGAATTTGGAGGAAATATATGTAGATATATACTGGGTTTTCAGAAAAGTCATCATGCATTTTTCTCTGCTTTTCTGTGCAAACAACCCAATAAATATATCTGCAAATACAGTGACTTAACACAGTACAGACACAAGTTTATGAACTTAGAGTTTTGGAGGTCATCAGTTCAAAATGGGTCTCACAGAATTTATATGTATATATACCAGACATTAGGAACTTCATTGCTTTGTTTCAGCAACAACCTACAGCTGGTCAATAGCATCAACTGAAATTTCTGTCCAATTAAGTTTATAGTAATCCACTATTCTTTACAAATTCATCTTTACTCTTCACTGGCCTAGTAGGCAAGCTGAATAGATACAGTTGAGCAATATTCCTTCACAGTTAAAGTCTCTGATGCACTGTTGGTTTCTGTTTACTATTTTAGTTTTTGTAAATTTAATAACAAGACCACCAGTTAAGAGCACAGTTCCCATCACCAGAGTTCCACATCTCATCTCCTCCATCAGAAGCTTCCCTATTCTTTATCCCTCTGGGAGCATGGACCCAGGATCATTATGGGGTACAGAAGGTGAGAGGCCTGGCTTCTGTAATTGCTTTTCCACTGAACATGGGCATTGGCAGTTTGATCCATACTCCCAGCCTTTTTTTTATCTTTCCCTAGTGGGGTAGGTGACGTTCTAGGACATATTGATAAGATCGTCCACCCAGGAAAGTTGGGTTGGTGTCATGGTAGCATCTGCAACTTGGTGGTTTAAAAAGCATTTAGACATAAAGCAGAACAAATTGTTTAATAGTCAGGAACATAAAGGCAAAAATATAGCCAATGAGATTTCTGCTCCTAGGGTTATATCTGGGGCTCGGCACTTGCAGTACAATTCTGCTGCTCCTGGTAGACAGGTTTTTCTGCATTTGTTGGATAGGACAAAGAGAAGTGGTCTGGGAGGTGGCACAGTGGCTAAGGACAGAGAGAAATGGAGAGAGGAGGGGAAGACAGAGAGGGAGGAGAGAAAGACAGACCTGCAGACCTGCTTCACCACTTAAGAAGGGATTCCCCTGTGGGTGGGGAGCCGGGGGCTTGAACTGGGATCCTTGCACCGATCCTTGTGCTACCACTCAGCCCTGGTTTACTATTTTGGTATGAGGCCTTTTCCACCATAATAGCTGTCACTCCACATATCAAGGAACTAACATGAGGTCTGAGTATGTATATTTGAAGTATGTATTCAAAATACTAGGAAAATAGCAAGATCTTTTTTAAATTTCATTAGTGATTTAATAGTGACTAATAGATTATAAGGTAAGAGGGATATAATTCCAAACAATTCCCACCACCAGAGTTCCGTGTCCCATCCCCTCCATTAGAAGCTTCCCTATTCTTTATTCCCCTGGGAGTATGGACCAAAATTCTTTATGGGGAGCAGAATGTGGAAGTTCTGGCTTCTGTAATTGCTGGACATGAGGCATTGGCATGTTGATCCAACTCCCAGCCTGTTTCCATTTTTCTCTCTAGTGGGTTAGGCCTCTGGAAAGGTGAGATTTCAGGACACACTGGTGGGGTCATCTGCCCAGGGAAGTCTGGATGGCATCATGGTATACAGTCTGCAACTTGGTGGCTGAAAGGCAGTAAGTTATTAAACAGGGCAAATTGTTCAATAAACAGGACTCTAAAGGTAGGAATAAAACAGATGAAACTAGGGGTCTTCATGTGAGAAGAAGGTAGAAAGTCTATTTTAGGTTATGTTCTAAGGGACCTATGACTTTAGTCATTTTTGCCTCAGCCTGATAACTAACATGCAGATGAACTAACAGTATTGCCTGGGGAGATAGTGTCAGAGTTGAGAATAGGCCTAGAAAGCTGAATTAGAGACGAGAGTAGCTTCCAGATCTGAGGAAAGTATATACATACCATTAACTGTAAACACCACTGATCTGACCTGGGCCCATATCTATTTATATTTAGCACAAGAACCTGTGTGACCTCTGAGTCCCTGTCAGTCTGAGCTCACAGTCCACAATCACAGCTGCACTCATTTCAGGAGCAGTCTTCCTCGAGTGGAAGTGACCTACAACCAAACATGAACCAAGACACCACTCACTACCTATGCTCTTCTGTAAGCCCCCGCTTGCTTTGACTATTGGGCCACAGTGATATTTTAGTCTCTAGAAATAAGTATTGAGTCCAGAGACCATTTCTATTTATCCTAGAAAATTTGACCATTTCCCTACCATCACAATATAGTCATCTGCCCAGGTGAACAGGAATCAGATCATTCAGCAAAGGTTGGACAGATGGCTTCTAATGTAATTTTCATAAACATAGTAGTTTTCTTTTAACTCAGGGTAGCCTACAATATTAATTTCCTATGACCGTTTTAATTAACTACCAAAAAGACAGTGACTTTACAAACACACATTTATTAGCTTAGAGTTTTGGAGGTCAGAAGTCTAAAATGGGTCTCACACGCTCCAAATCAAGATGTTTGGAGGACAGTGCTCTTTCCTGGAAGCTCTGTGACACACTCTTTGCTCTTATCTTTTCCAACACCTAGAGTCTGCATGCTCCTTTTGTTTTTGTAAGTGGGGAATAGTCTCTTCACCACAGTGTCATCTCTTTGGCTTTGATTTTTGTGTCTGCCTCTTCCATCTTTTGAAAGCATCTGTGATTACACTGGGTCTTCATACATATTTCCAGGAAGTAAGTCGGGCAGGGCACACCGAGCTGAACGCACTAATTACCACACACAAGGTCAGGACCCAGGTTCAAGCCCCCATGCCCTACCTGCAGAAGAGTGTTTCATGAGTGGTGAAAACAGGTCTGCAGGTCTATCTTTCTCTTTCCCTCTCTATCTCTGATTCTAGGGGTGTGAATAGACTCAAGCTGGAGATTTGCTAAGGGAAAACGATACTCTGTTGCATTGATTGTTAGACCTCTGTTAACAGACCAAGTTTTTCCTTGTGTGTGGGTGTGTGTGTGTGGTTCATACCAGTGATGTAAGACTTTAGCTACCGCCAAAGATCTCCTACAAGTTGAATCACTCTGCATTTGAGTCCTGTCACCTGAGGATCTCATCACTCACTGATTTCAGAGAACCTCATATATCAAGAACTTACTGAACAGAGAGCTGTAGGTCTATTTTCTTTCAGGGATTATATGATCCTGCGTTCCCTGATTTCTTTCTCCAAAGTTTAATGAAGAAGGTGGGCTCTTGAGCCTCCCATGACACAGGCTAGCTCGAGGTAAGCAGGCCCTCCCTGATATCCAGCAACCTTCTATCTGTGTAAACCTTAGGTTACCTCCTCTCTGACAAGGTTCCCCACTGCTGCAAATTTAGCTCCCTAGGGAAGCACTGGACAATGTCCAGAGATGTTTTTGTTTGTCATAATTTTGGGGAGAGATTACCTGGTGTTTAGTTGTAGCAGTTCAGAAAGCTGCTAAATATTTTATAATCCCCAGATCTGGCAAAGAAATGTCTCACTCCAAATATCTGTAGCGCCTGAAGTTTCAAGTCTGCTCTTCATTACACCAAAATCTCCTTAATTATAGGCCACAACTGAACCTTGATTTCAGCCAACTGACTAGAAATAGTTAGACTCACCCCCTGCTTCTTGAGGTCATAAATTCAATGTACAATCTCCAGTTGGTGTACCCATATGTATAAATGAAGTGTTATCTAGTGTTATATTCCCTCAAGCTTTGCCTAACATGCTTAAGACAGCACCTAGTCCGTACTTATGCTGATGCCTGTTCATCTGAATTATCCTAGGTGTTAAGTCATAGTACAGTGCTAGAAAATATATTTGTCAGGGTTGGGTGGTAGCACAATGGGTTAAGCACACATGGCTCGAAGCACAAGGACCAGTGTAAGAATCCCAGTTCGAGCCCCCAGCTCCCTAACAGCAGAGGGGTCACTTCATGGACAGTGAAGCAGGTGTACAGGTGTTTATATTTCTCTTTCCCTCTCTGTCGTCTTCTTCTTCTTCTTGATTTCTCTTTGTCCTATCCAACAACAGCAGCAAAGACAACCATAATAATAATGACAACAAGGGCAACACAATCAGAAAAATGGCCTCCAGGAACAGTGGATTCGTACGTAGTGCAGGCACTGAGCTCCAGCAATAACCCTGGAGGCAAAAAAAAGAAAGAAAGTATAGTTAGTGGGTGAGGGTTGCTTTTAAGCATAGATTATCTACCTATAAAAATATAATAATAAAAACCTGTGGCATGATTACTGTAAGGCCTATAGCAAGAGACATCTACCCTTCCTGGATGTGAAAGGAAAGATTGTTGATACCGGTTGAAGTTTCTCAAGAGAATTTGGAGGTTCCAGGTTAACTTAATTCAAGCCAAGTCATATGATCTTATCTCAGTCTTTAGAGGTCTGTCCTTCCCCAAATGAAGCCCTGAATTTAACACAAGAGGATAACAGTTTGGATATGGTTATGGGAATGTTTAACTCTGAAGTCTCGAGAAATACGGTTTCTCTCAGGACATTCATCAAAATCTTCTGTATATATTTTAGACTGTCAAGTGCATCTTTTTGTCACCCCTCCCCCTTAGTTCTCCATTACAGCGAGAACTAACCAATCTGCCCAACGGTCATTAAACCCATAATTTTCACTGTGATGAGCTCTTGCAGCAGCTCTCAGTCTTGACCTCGACAGGCATTTGGCTCCAGATGATGACATGAGGACTTAAATAGCTGTTTTGCCACTGTCTGCCATAAATTAGCAATGACTCATCACCCCTGAACATGAATATTATTAACGCTTTTAAATGTAATCAGATCAGTGAATTAATAAAGGTGTCCCTGAGAGGGCTTTTAACACCAAAATTTGCTTTAGTTTAAGCATGGTGGTGGAAACAAAGCTATTAAATACAAAACAAGTATTATGGGAACTAGTATTTAATATGGAATCTGAAACTTTACAAACTGGAAGGATCTGAGGCTAGAAAATTCAGAAAATTTCACTATAAGATCAACAAAAGTCCTAGAACAATGAAAGAAATCTGTCACTCATAGAGCAATCTGCAAACCATTACATCTGAAAAGACCTTCAGAAAGCTTTCCATATACAATTGTCATTCTGTTCCAAATATGGTAATTTCTGCTTTCCAAACCTCCTGTAAGTACTTTCTTTCTTTCTTTTTTTCCTCCAGGGTTATTGCTGGGGCTCAGTGCCTGCACCAGGAATCCACCGCTCCTGGAGGCCATTTGTTGCCCTTGTTGTTGTAGCCTCTTTGTGGTTATTATTATTACCATTGTTGATGTTGTTCGTTGTTGGATAGGACAGAGAGAAATGGACAGAGGAGGGGAAGACAGAGAGGGGGAGAGAAAGATAGACATCTGCAGACCTGCTTCACCGCCTGTGAAGAGACTCCCCTGCAGGTGGGGAGCCGGGGGCTCGAACCGGGATCCCTACACTGGTCCTTGTGCTTTGCGCCACGTGCGCTTAACCCACTGCGCCACCGCTTGACCGCCCACCCCTTTGTAAGTACTTTCTTTGGTGAATAGTAACTTATCATCTTATAAGAATGGGAATTCTGGGTAATGTAGTTCTTAGCCCTAAACAGCTAGTGGTGAAAACACACCCAGTCAGTTTTGTGACAATTTACAATTCTACATGGTCAGACTTTCCCACTTATAGTAGCTCTGAAGCTTCAATTCTAATCGAATTGCTGATTCGATCTAAACCTGCTTTCTTCTAATCAACTTAGCATTTATAAATCAGCTTCCAAATGTCTCAGGACTCGATACTGAAATGTGATTTCACCTTGTTTTGTAGGACATGGAAAGGGGGACCACATATCTAGATTGAAGCAGTTGGTTTGTGTGCTTAAAAGGTTTTGTCAATACTGTGTGTGTGTGTGTGTGTGTGTGCTTTTTCTTCACTTTATGATGCTACCAACCTGATTTTAGTTCATGTCAGCTTTGCACAGGCAGAGCCCGACTTGCCACAGCTCTAATTTACCTGTCAGATGGGATTGACTACATTCTCACAGCAGCACTTTGTCTCTCTTGACAGTACTTATCATACTGTGTTGTGATATATTTGTGGTTATTTGTAAGTAACTCTAGCACCTACTCAAATCCAAGTCCCAGGAGAATAGACTCTGACTCTTTCACTTCCCACTTCATTCTTTTGCATTACATCACCGTGCCTGACATATAATAGGGGTTCAGTAAATATTTGATGCATGTATCATCTGATAGCCCCATGCCATTCCTTTCAGAGGTGACAGCATGATGTAAAGAAAGGAGTGCTCATAGAGGTGTTCCACTTCAGCTGTTACCTTATTCGATGACTCAGACTTTGTGGGGTTTTCATTTCTCCCCAAAGAAAGGAAAGAGTTGAACTGAAGGGGAGTTACCTTCTAGTTCTGTATGTGGAACTTATTCAGATGGTTAAATCTCCAACATAGACTCTCCTTACGATGGGACATACTATCATATGTTGACTACAAACACATACAAGTGATGGAGAATACTGGAATAATGTCAAAATTTTTAGCTGGGGTTGTTTATTTCTTAAATAAGCATTTGAATTCTACAACTTGAAACCAAGCTCTTTCATTGGTTTCAAGATCATATCTACCTCATTTTTTTGCAATTAAAAAAAAATTTTTTGGTTGCATTTACATTATCTCTTTTAAGTATAGAAAGTTTTAATGCTGGGAGTTAGACAGTAGCACAGTGGGTTAACGCAGGTGGCGCAAAACACAAAGACCGGGATAAGGATCCTGGTGCAAGCCTCCAGCTCCCCACCTGCAGGGCAGTTGCTTCATAAGCAGTGAAGCAGGTCTGCAGGTGTCTATCTTTCTCTCCCCCTCTCTGTCTTCCCCTCCTCTCTCCATTTCTCTCTGTCCTATCCAACAACGACGACAATAATGAAACAACAAAGGCAGCAAAAGGGAATAAATAAATATAATAAAAAATTTTTAAAAAGAAAGTTTTAATGCCAAGTACTTGGACTTGATAATCATATAGATGTAGTTTTTAGTCCTGACAGTTCACTTGCTAGTCACCTGCCTTTTTTTTTTTTTTTTTTTAAGATTAATGCATTTATTTTATGAGGGGGACAGAAATGGATATTGAGAAAGAGAGAGAAAGAGGGATTGGGGCCGGGTGGTGGCGCACCTGGTTGAGCACACATGTTACAATGAGCAAGGACCCAGGTTCAAGCCCTTGTTCCCCACCTGCAGGGGGAAAGTTTTGTGAGTGGTGAAGCAGGGACTGCATGTGTCTCTTTGCCTTTTTTCTCTCCATGTTCCCTCTCCTCTCAATATCTGGCTGTCTCTATCCAATAGGTAAATAAAGATTTTAAAAATATTTGTAAGAGAGAGAAAGAGGAACCAAGGCACCATTCCTTTTGTTAGAGACCTGCAAGGTTATTATTATTATTTTTTAAATATTTATTTTATTTATTTATTCCCTTTTGTTGCCCTTGTTGTTGTAGTTATTATTGTTGTTGTCGTTGGATAGGACAGAGAGAAATGGAGAGAGGAGGGGAAGACAGACACCTGCAGACCTGCTTCACCGCCTGTGAAGCGACTCCCCTGCAGGTGGGGAGCCGGGGTTCGAACCGGGATCCTTATGCCGGTCCTTGTGCTTTACGCCACCTGCGCTTAACCCGCTGCGCTACAGCCCGACTCCCTCTGCAAAGTTATTCATGTATGTATGTATTTGTTTTTTATTTATATTGCCCCTGGGGTTATTGCTGAGGCAATAGTTGTACCTGCACAACTAATAAATTGCTCCAAGTGGCCTTTTATTTTTTTCCCTTTTTTGATAAGAGATAGAGAACTTGAGAAGGAAGGGGGATATAAACAAGGAGAGAAAAAAAGAGACACATCCTGGGAGTCCAGCGGTAGCGCCACGGGTTAAGCGCACATGACACGAAGCGCAAGGACCCGCTTAAGAATCTGGTTTGAGCCCCCAGCTCCCCATCTGCAGGGGAGTCGCTTCACAGGTGGTGAAGCAGGTCTGCAGGTGTCATCTTTCTCTCCCCCTCTCTGTCTTCCCCTCCTCTCTCCATTTCTCTCTGTCCTATCCAACAACGATATCAACAACAATGACATCAATAACAGCAACAATAATAACTACAAGGGCAGCAAAATGGAATAAATAAATATTAAAAAAAAATTTTTTTAAAAAAAGAGACATCCTAAACACTACTACACCACTCATGAAGCTTCCCCCCAGTAGGTGGGGACTGGGGGCTCGAACCTGGGCCCTCCACACTGTAATGTGTGCACTCCACTTGTGTGCTATTGGTCGGTTCTCACATCTGCAAGTCTTATTCTACTGCTGAGTTATTTTCCAATCCAACTACTTATTTGATCTTGAAATATTCAGCAGCTTCACTTCTGTGAGCCCCAGATTTATCTTCTTTAAAATGAGAATAAGAATGACAGCCTTATAGAATTTTGATGAAGGTAAAATAAGATAGTCTTTATAAATTATCTGGACAGGCACTCCAAAAATTGAATTGAAAAGAGAAAACTGGAGAAAATGGAAATTTTATATTTCCATTTCTCTCTCTCTCTCTCTCTTTCGTGCAACCAGAGCATCTGTTTTGCAATTCTGTCTCAATCTTAGGTCTGTTTACAAATCCTGTGAAAAAGAAAGATAATATGAAATTAAAAAGAATAATTCAGAGAGAGGTGATGAGTAGAAATAGGCAAATAAATAGCAAAAACATTTCCCATTCTCCCTAAGAACAATTCAGCACTCCAGTCATTTTTATTAAACTCCCCTTTATGTTTGAAATGGAGCTTGATTTGAATACAATGAACATGTCTACACTTTATGACTTTCAGTCATAGACATCTTCAGTGAATCTCTTCAGTGAATGGAGAGAGGAGGGGAAGACAGTAAATGCTCATGGAAAAATCAATATTTTTGATTAACTACAAATGTATTCTTTTTATTTTTTTTATATATATAAAGGAAACATTGACAAAACCATAGGATAAGAGGGGTACAACTCTGCACAGTTCCCACCACCAGAACTCCGTATCCCATCCCCTCCCCTGATAGCTTTCCTATTCTTTATCCCTCTGGGAGTATGGACCCAGGGTCATTGTGGGATGCAGAAGGTGGAAGGTCTGGCTTCTATAATTGCTTCCCCACTGAACATGGGCATTGACAGGTCGATCCATACTCCCAGCCTGTCTCTCTCTTTCCCTAATGGGGCAGGGCTCTGGGCAAGTTGAGCTCCAGGACACACTGGTGGGGTCGTTGGTCCAGGGAAGTCTGGTCAGCATCATGCTGGCATCTGGAACCTGGTGGCTGAAAAGAGAGTTAACATACAAAGCCAAACAAATTGTTGAACAATCATGGACTTAAAGGCTGGAATAGTGCAGATGAAGAGTTGGTGGGGGGGTCCCCTATTTTGTAGATAGCTAGCAGGCATATTTTAGTTATATTCCAAAAGGCCTGTGGCTATACTAGTTTTTTTTTTTTCCCTGAGCTTGAAATCTGAAATGCAGGTGGATCCAAGTTATTGTCTGGGGAGATGATGGCATGGCTGGAAAAGGAACAGAAAACAGAATCAGGGAAGAGAGTAGCCCCTAATATGGGAAAGGGATATACTATATTCTAACACTGTTCTTTTCAACCTTGACTTGTTAATATTTTAAGAGAAATAATTTAAAATTTTCTAGCTATGGTTTATAAAATATGTTCTTTCCTGGGAGTTTTGTCCTTGCTGATATCCGAGAATCTAATAATACCTGTGTATTGGTTTTCAATGACTCCTTTAATGGACATATATTTCTCAGAGTGCTTAGTTGGCTGAGTATTCGGAACATAAAGGCTAAAGATGTTGTTTTTATAACTTTTTTCTTTAATATTTATTATTATTATTTATTTATTATTATTTTAATAGTTATTTTCTTCTTGTTGCCCTTGTTGCTTTATCATTGTTATTATCGTTGTTGTTATTGATGTCATCGTTGTTGGATAGGACAGAGAGAAATGGAGAGAGGAGGAGAAGGCAGAGAGTGGGAGAGAAGACAGACACCTGCAGACCTGTTTCACTGCTTGTGAAGCGACTCCCCTGCAGGTGGGGAGCCGAGGGTTTGAACCAGGATCCTTACACCGGTCCTTGCACTTTGCACCATGTGCACTTAATTGCTGCGCTACCACCTGACTCCCCTTTTTATTTATTTATTTTATTTATCTATTGGCTAGAGATAGCCAGAAATTGAGAGGGAGGGGAGATAAGGGGAAAAAACAGAGAGACACCTGCAGCCCTGCTTCACCACTCGCAAATCTTTCCTTCTGCAGGTGGGAACTGGGGCCTTAAACCTGGAGCACTGTAACATGTGCACTCAACCAGTTACATCACCACCTGGCCCCAAGATGTAATATCTTTAACCAACATTTTCATAGCCTAAAGATGTGAGTAGTAGACTTTTAAGAAATGTCTAAGTAGAACTCAAAAGTAATTTAGTCAACATCATTACTGTTTAATTATAGACATTTTCCTTTTTAAAATAAAAAAAAATACACACACCAGATTATGTTCCAAAGGCTATTTCTAAATTTACTCATTATTTTAAAAGGCGTTGGAAGCATTTCTCACAAGTGTTTCCTTGATGCAGTTCTAGTCACATTGCAGTGTGATTTATCCTTTCACACTTTGAAAGTAAGGTTCAGATTTTTTTTTTTTTCCAGGTTCAAAGTGGTAGATGTTGTGTCTGAAGTAGTTCAGTTATTTACATTAAAACGTGAGCAAAGTTGGGGCCAGGTGGTGGTGCACCTGGTTAAGCACACACATCACAGTTCACAAGGACCTGGGTTCAAGCCCTTGCTCCCCACCTTCAAGGGAAAAAAAACCTTCATGAGTGGTGAAGTTGGGCTGCAGGTGTCTCTCTTTATCTTTCCTTCTCTACCTCACTCTGCCCTCTCAGATTGTCTCTATCTAATAAATCAATCAATAAATTTTAGAAAGTGAACAAAGTATCTTGATTACCAGCAGCTCTCTCTTTTTTCCCCCACTTTCTCAGGCATGTATGAATGAGCCAGTGCCTGTTAGCTTCCTCATCACTTATTTGGTATTGGCAACACTTGTCCAGTTATTTCAGGTTCAAGAACTGCATTAGAACTTCAGTCACTTGAGCCACAGAGGTAGTCACTGAGTAAGGCATGTGTGTCGCCATATGCCCCATTCCGGCTTGTACCCTAGTGATCACCTTGGAGTACCTACCCTGTAACCGGAGGAAGCTCTGGCTCTGTGATATCTCTCCCTCTCTCTGTCTCTCTACTGGCATTAACAAGTAGCCCAGGACCAATGAAATTGCACACATATGCTAGGCCCCAGCATTGAAAAAAAATTTTTTTTCATGAATAACATTTTTCTAACTTTGTCTTAAATTTTTTACTTATTCATTATTGGATAGAGACAGAGAGAATTTGAGAAGGACGGGGAAGATAGAGAGGAGGAGAGACAGAGAGACACCTCCAGTCCTTCATCACTCATGAAGCTTTCCCCCTGCAGGTGGGGACCAGGGGCTTGAACCTACATCCTTGTGCACAGTCAGGTGAATGCTTAACAAGGTGTGCCATTGCCTGTCCCCTTAGCAATAACATTTTCATTTTGTTTAGTCTTTTTTGAAAAAATTTATTTATTTTATTTTATTTTTCCCCTTTTTGTTGCCCTTGTTTATCGTTGTTGTTATTCCTGTCATTGTTGTTGGATAGGACAGGAAGAAATGGAGAGAGGAGGGGAAGACCGAGACGGGGAGAGAAAGATAGACACCTGCAGACCTGCTTCGACACCTGTGAAGAGACTCCCCTGCAGGTGGGGAGCCGGGGGCTCGAACCTGGATCCTGATGCACTTTCCGCCATGTGCGCTTAACCTGTTTAGTCTTTTAACTAAAACTTTAAGAAACAGCCCCCCTGAATAAAGTGCTGCTTTATCATGTGCATGAACTAGGTTTGAGTCCAGCCTCACCTCACTGAAGGAAGCTTCAATGACAATGTCTCTTTAATTTTCTCTCTGTCTCTTTAGACCAAAAAGAACTTTTCCCATTCTCTATAATGAGTGTCAACTCTACTGGGCTCCCAGTATAAATGCTGCCTTCAGAATCGTCTCAGCATTTTCTAATTTTTTTGTTCTCCTGATATGGGAGACTTACTGGTATACAGTCCAGTTGTTGGTATACAGTCGTCAGCTCTTATCTCCCTGTGATAGGTGTCTGCAAAACGTCCTCACCGCCAACTTGCACCCTCTCCCACCAACATGCAGCAGGACCCCAGCACACCCCCCAGACATCCCTCTTCCCTCTTTCCCCAGAGTCCTTTGCTCTGCTGGCATACACCACAACCCAATCCAAGTTTCACTTTGTGGTTTTTCCTTTCTGTCTTTGTCTTTTAAGTTTGACATATAAATGAAATTACCATATTGTTTGTTCCTCACTTTTTGGATTATCTCACTTAATATGATTCCTTCAAGTTTCATCCAAGACGAAGCAAAGAAGATGATGTCATTATTTTTAACAGCCGAGTAGTAGTCCACTCCAAAGATTACTTTTTTTTTTTGCCTCCAGGGTTATCGCTGGTTACTGGTGCTATAAATCTATTTCTCCTGGTGGCCTCTTTTTTTTTTTTCTTCTTCATTTTATTGGATAGTACAGAGGGAAATTGAAAGAGGAAAGGGAGATAGAGAGGAAGAGAGAAAGATAGATACCTGCCGACCTGCTTCACCAGTCATTAAGCGGACCCTTTGCAGGTGGGGAGCAGGGGCTTGAACCCAGATCCTTACACAGGCCTTTGCGATTAGTGCTATGTGCTATGTGCACTTAAGTGGGTGCACCACTGCTCGGCCCCAGGATTACTTTAGAGTTCACAAGTATAAAGATTACCATCATCTTTCCTTTGTAATGCTAACATGCTTTTACCCATACATATAGATATCTGTATATATTAAGTACATTTTCACTGCATGGTAGCCATGTTAAATAAGGAAAGACCAAACAATTCCCTGGGAGCAGTAAAACTCACTTGGGGTTCTTGGTCAGCACTTTTTTCTATGTATTTATTTACTTATTTTTTTCTCAGCACCATTTCACTACTCTTAGACCAACTCTTTCTTTCTTTCTTTCTCTATCTCTCCTTCCTCCGTTTCTCCCTTCTTTTCTTCCTTCCTTTAGCTTTTCATTTGTCATCACCATTTCACACCATCTTTTTTTTTTTTTCTTTCCAGATAGAGATAGAGAGATATAGGAAGGGTAGAAAAGATATCACAGTAGTTAAGCGTCCTCCGGTGTGGTGGGGAGACAGACTAGAGCCTGTGTCGGGAATACGCCAGGGAGGATGCAGGTGATTTAGCTCTCTGGCTCCTAATTAAAGTGCTATCGCAGCTCTTCAGGTTTTCAATGGTTCGAGACCTGCTGAGCAGAGCAAACATCAAATAGGTGATTTATTTCCTCCTTTTATTTCAGTTGGAGAGTGAGTGATGTCATAGCACCAGTACTGTCCCTGGAACCATTTATGGCGCTGCTATGTGCCACAAAGCTGGACGAGTGCATAGCAAAGAACAGACCTTAACAGGTAAACTGTCTTTCAGCCTCTTGTTTACTGATTTAAGTGACTTTATTATTATTATTTTCTTCATGTTTATTTTGTTGGATAGAGACAGAGAGAAATCAAGAGGAAAAAAAAGGAGATGAGGGAGAGAGAAAGACAACCTTGCTTCACTGCTCATGAAGCTTTTCCCCCTGCAGGTGGGAACCAGGGGCTTGAACCCGGGACTTTGTGAATGATAATGCATGTGCTCAACCAGCTGCACCACCCATTTACGTTGATTTTCACCAGCTGAGATTAAAAATGGGAAAGTAGAAAAATAGACCTTGTCAAACGTTAGGGCTTTGCCTACGGGCAGAGGTAGGTAAGATGGGGAAAGAATTGGGGACAGGTGTCAAGAAGTGAATGGAACTGTTCACCTTGGAGTTTTCACCTGGATGGGAAGCAAGAGAACTTATTATAACAGAGAGGAACAGTGAAAAGGTAAAGTGATAGTGGATTGGTTGATGGACTGGACGTCATTTTAAGAGTCAGTGATTATTGGAACTCACAGTTATAGTGGGGAGAATAAGCTGGAAGGATCGAAGGTGGTGGTCAGACGAGGGTGGATTGTGACTGAGTTGCTGGCAACCATCTTGCCAAGGTCTACAGTGTGGCATGTGGAGTAAGAGGCTTAGGTGAGCTGCACAGCAAGAATCCACGGGACGAGAGACATTAAGGAGAGAAGCAGGCAGGCTGTAGAAGCATGATGAGCATTTACTCAAGTCACCAAGACAGATGGGAACAGTAGTACGAGCACAAGAATAAACAAGGAACTGAAATCACCCAAAATATGTGGAAGTGAGATGATAATCACCACAATCATATTAGATCCAAAATATCTAGAAACCTCAAGTCCAGACAAAAGGATCAATAACCACACTTTATTTAAGTTTTATTTACTCATCAGAAAGAGATAGAGAATAGCGGTAAATAGACAGACAGACAGACACAGAGACAGGAGAAGAGCACCACTCTGGCTTCTGTAGTGTGACTCAGGGTCACACACTTGTAAGTCCTGTACTCAACTGCTGTGCCACTTCTGGGTTGCTAGAATTTAAAATTTTCACTCCTCCAGATTAAATTAAAAGCTCAGGGAGTCCGGCGGTAGCGCATCGGGTTAAGCGCACGTGGAGCAAAGCACAGGGACCGGAGTAAGGATCCTGGTTTGAGCCCGGGGCTCCCCACCTGCAGGGGAGTCGCTTCACAAGTGGTGAGGCAGGTCTGCAGGTGTCTATCTTTCTCTCCCCCTCTCTGTCTTCCCCTCCTCTCTCCATTTCTCTCTGTCCTATCCAACAATGACAACATTAATAACAACAATAATAATAACTACAACAATAAAACAAAGGCAACAAAAGGGAAATAAATGTTTAAAAATGATCAAAAGTTCTTTTTTCTTTTTAGGTTCTCTGAAAATACACTTATGCCAAAATGTTGCAGATGCAGAAGTTTTATTTGCCACCCAGTTTTACTGAATTTTAAAATATTATTAGGTCAAGGAGTGAAACAATAAAGTAGAAATCCTTCCCTCTTGTTCTTCCTCAACTCTCATAGCTTTTCCCCATCCTCAGGGGCAGAAACCATGATAATTCATTACAATTCATTCCAACAACCCGGGTTCAAGCCCCTGGTCCCCACCTGTAGGGGAAAAACTTCACAAGTGGTGAAACAGTGCTGCAGGTCTCTCTCTCTCTCTCTCTCTCTCTCTCTCTCTCTCTCTCTTTCTCTCCCTCTCCTCTATTTCTCTCTGTCTCTATCCAAAATAAATACATATATCTTTAAGAAGTCATGACAAATTTAGTTTGTTTCATTTAGGAGACAAACTTTGTAAGAAAATAAATTGTAAAAGTAATTACAGTTTATGGAAATATTTTTTTATCTTTATGGGGACAGGTGGTTGAGCACACATGTTAAATGCACAAGGATCAGGGTTCAAGCCCCTGGTTCCCACTTGCAGAAGGAAAGCTTCATAAGTGGTGAAGCAGTGCTGTAGGTGTCTCTATTTCCCCCTACCCTCTCAATTTCTGGCTGTCTAGATCCAATAAATAAAGATAATTTAAAAAAAGAAAAAAGATCTTTATTTTTATTAAGGTATGTGAATCTACAGTGCAAATTAGAATACAGATTTTCATATCAAAGGCTGGAGAGAACTCACTGGGTAAGAAGCCTGTCGTGCCAAGTGCAGCGTCCAGAGGGGGAATGCCACCACCGTCCTGGGGAAACTATGCTGTCTCTTGATATTAATACTCATTCACTCTCTCTCTATCTCTGTCTGCAGCCAGGGGGCAGTGAAACCACATATATGAAATGTGTGATACTCCCCCCTCCCCCCAAAAAGACAGACCAAACTCATCCTCTAATAGGAAAATGAAATTGTCCCATCAAAGGCCCAAATTTAAAAAGACCTTTGGGGGGACATCAAATAGAGCATGCAAGTAGTCCAAGGATTCAAGTTCAAGCCGCCAGTCCCCACTTGCAAAAGATGAAGTTTTATGAATGAAAGAGTGAGTGCTGCTGGAGTCTCCCTTTCTCTTTCCTTCTCTGTGTCTCCTTTCCTACTCAACTTCTCTGTTCTATCAAGTCAAAGAAAAAGGGGGATGGAGAGACAGTATAATGGCTATTCAAATGAGACTTTAATGTCTGAGGCTTTCAGATTCCAGGTTCAATCCCCAGCACTACCATAAACCATGACTGAGCAATGCTCTGGTAAAAATTACAAAGAAAGCAAGAAAGAAAGAGAGAGAGAGAGAGAGAGAGAGAGAGAGAGGGAGAGAGAGAGGTAGCTACTGGGAACAACAGATTAGTCATGCAGGCACAGACCCCCAGCAATAACACGGGTGACAGTAATAATAATAAAAATGACTTTACCATCTGGTGTGGGGACACCTGGTTAAGCGCACATATTACAATGCACAAGGATACAGGTTCAAGCCTCTGGTCCCCACTCGTAGGGGGAAAGCTTCACAGGTGGTGAAACAGGGCTGCAGGTGTCCCTGTCTTTCCCTCTCTCTGTCTCCCCCTTCCTCTCAATTTCTAGCTGTCTCTGTCCAATAAGTAAATAAATAAATATAATAAGAAATTAGGGGGGCCAGGTGGTGGTTCCCCTGGTTGAGCACACACGTGACAGTGCGCAAGGACCCAGGTTCAAGCCCCTGGTCCGCACCTGCAGGGGGAAAGCTTTGCGAGTGGTGAAACAGGGCTGCAGGTGTCTCTGTTTCTCTCTTCCTCTCTATCATCCCCTTCCCTTCTCAATTTCTGGCTGTTTCTATCCAATAAATAAAGATAATAAAAATTTTCAAAAAAAAAAGTAAAAACATCTGTACCAACTCAAAGTCAAAACTATGAAACTAGTTGGTGTCCGTGATAAGAACTAGGCCTGTTTCTCAGATATCTAGGGTCCGCTCCCTGGACATGCAGCCACATTCACACAGAGCCCTGTAGCTCCAAGGAATCCAGATTTGGGTTAGTAGCTCTGTGCCACCATCTTGAAATGCTGGATGCTTTTCTGAACACAGAGCTACACATTTTCATTTTGCACTAAATTCTGCCAGTTATGTAACTGCCAATGGTAGCTGAGCAGACCTGTCCTTCCTCATTTCTCTCTAAATTGCAAAATACCATCCATGTAATTTTGAGCTGACAATAGCTGCCAAATTCACTTTTGGCCTCATGAGGGTGCTGTTCTGCCTTTAATACTTGGCTACACTCTCAGATGCGGTTGGCCTTCCCTTAATCCACACTTAAACATAAAACTTGAAATGCTTAGCAAGGATTTAAAAGGCTACATCAAAAGGAAAGTGGACACAGAAATGCAAATAGATAAGGATTATAGTTCTTGTTTTCACCTGGTGCCCTATGCTATGCGAAACTTAGGAAGTAAGCAGTATTTTTATCTGTGTAATGCATTATCATATAGATAGCTCCACTTACAGGTAACAACAAACAAAGAGCCAGAGAGCTTAAATACCTCACTATAGGCAAATAGCTAAATAATGGAAAGAATTAGAATTTGAACCCTATGCAATCTACATACTAGAGACTAGATAAGAGTGTTTGTAATCTATTTTTTTTTTTTAAAAAAAAAAAAGGGAAAGAAAAGAAAAGAAAGAAAGAGGGGCCAGGTGGTAGTGCACCTGGCTAAGTGCACACATTATAAGCCTCTGGTCTCTACCTGTGGGGGGGGGGGGAAGCTTCATGAGTGGTGAAGCAGGGCTGTGGGTGTCTCTGCCTCTGTTCCTCTCTATCTCCCCCCTTCTTCAGTTTTCTCTGTCTCTCTCCAATAATAAGTAAATAGATCAATTTAAAAAAAAAGAGAGAAAGAGAAAGAAAAGGGGGGGGCCAGGTGGTGGTGCACCTGGTTGAGTGCACACATTACACTGTGCAAGGACCGAGGTTTGAGCCCCTGGTCCCCACCTGAAGGGGGAAATCTTTGCGAGCGGTGAAGCAGGGCTGTAGGTGTCTCTCTGTCTCTCTCCCTCTCTGTCACTCTCTTGATTTCTGGCTATCTCTAGCCAATAAATAAAGATAATAAAAAAATTTTTTTTAAAGAGAGAGAGAAAGAAAAGAGAAGCCTCCAGAAAAACCAAGTCTTTAAACTACTCTTCAAAGACTTCCCATACTTTCTGTTCCACCATTTTGATAACACCAGAAGTGTTAGAGACATGATAGACGAAGACAAACAAGTGTGGAAATTTGCTTAAGAAGAGACACTCAAGTTGGCAGAGTTCAATAACCAGAATTACCTGAAAATTACCACCCATCAGACCCTCATCTGTGCCAGTGACAAAGGAAAGAGGGTGGACTGAAAAACGCATCAGAAAACTCAAAACCTTGGCCCACCCTCCCCTTCTTTTCCTTGGTGTGGTTGCTGTTGCAACCAAGACACCCCTCCCCCACTCTCCTTGGAAATGTTTTTTTCTCTCTCCATTCCTATAAAGTCTTTTAAATGCTTATGCTTGAGCTGAAGTCACTGAATTTATGAATGGTTTCCAGTAGTTTTTTTTTTGGGGGGGCAGAGTTTTGGGGGTCCTTTATTTATACAGCAGATAATATCCAAATAATGATCATTTAACTTCATGCTTTCAGTTTGAATTCCTCTTTCTTACCTGACTGAGATGGTAAATACTTCTAGGATTACATTGAATAGAAGTGGTAAGAGTGGACACCCTTAAGTGCACATGGCACAAAGCACAAAGACCGGTGTTAAGGATTCCGGTTTGAACCCCCGGCTCCCCACCTGCAGGGGAATCGCTTCACAGGTGTTGAAGGAAGTCTGCAGGTGTCTATCTTTCTCTCACCTCCTCTGTCTTCCCCTCCTCTCTCTATTTCTCTCTTTCCTATTCAATAACAATAGCAATAGCAACAACAGTAATAACAAGAGCAACAAAATGGGAAAAAATGGCCTCCAGGAGCAGTGGACTCATCATGCAGGTATCAAGGCCTATTGAGAGAAAGAGAGAGAGAGAGAGAGAGAGAGAGAGAGAGAGAGAGAGAGAGAGAGAGGGAGAACACCCTTGCCTAGTTACTGATTTTAGGGGAACAGCTTTTAGTTTTCCCTGTTGAGTATGATGTTAGCTATTAGTTTGTCATATATAGCCTTTATGATGTTGAAGAATCTTCCTTCCACTTCCAATTTATTGAGGACTTTTATCATAAATGATTGTTGGACCTTGTCAAATGATTTTTCTGCATCTAGTGACAAGATCTTGTGGCTTTTATCTTACTTTTTGTTGATATGGTTGGAGGTTGACATTGATTGGCTTGCAGATGTTGAACCATCCCTGCTTCTCTGAGATGGATCCCATTTGGTGTTGATGGATTATTCTCTTAATAAATTTTTGGATTCAATTAGCCAACATTTTGTCGAGGATCACCACCGCACTATTTCTGTGGATGACTCAGCTGTAGTTTTATGACCTTTGTAAAGTTTGTTGTTGTTGATCTTCGTTGTTGTTTTAAGGGAGAGTTGGTGTTGTCCACTGTTGCTCATAGCCACACCTTCTGGAACAGAACCATATATTTTAAATGTGCTACATGATTTGTCTGGAGGCTTGAATTATCAATATGTAACTACAGCACTTTTTACGTACGTTAACTATTCTATTATGCACAAAATTATGCCTTTATCATTAACATAAATTTGCAAAAGAAATCGCACAGATCTGCTTAATTCTATATCAAGTGACTCTAAATAACTATGCTTTACGGTTGATGTCCTATGAAGAAAGTGAGGTAGACTTGTAGTGTTTAGGTCAAAGACACAAGAGATTGAAATAACTGAGATCATTTGACAAGTTCTCTGTGGGAAAAGGCTTAGAATCGGTTTATCTTGATTCAGAATAAGAATAAAACTGTAGGATTTTGACTCAGGAGAATGAATTTTCTCAGACTCTTGGAGGTGGTTCACCGGAGAGAATGCATACATTATGCCGTGTCAGGATCTGGCTTCAAACTCTCAGACTCCACATGGCAGCACCCGTAGGTATAATTCACAAGTAATGCATCCGTGCTGGGGTGCCTCTCCTCTCTCTCTCTCTCTCACTCTCACTGTTTCTTTCTGTCTCTTACCTTTTATGAAGAAGAGAAAGAAAGGAAGAAAAAAAAAAGAGAAAGGAAAAAAGGGGGAAAGTGCTAAAAGAAAGAAAAGAGAAGAAGGGAAGAAAAGAGGGAAATTAGAGACAAGAAGAGTGGTAGTTGCACAGATAACCCCACCCTTAAATCTGGCGGAAAATAAAGAAGGAATTGCCTGATAAATAAACTATCCCATCAACACTTCTCCTTGTCCTTGGAGCATAAGTAGACAATGCTTTCTAGCCCTCCCCTTTCAGTGAGAGGCATCCATGTGTTCATATTCTGACCAACTGATGTGATGCTTACGGCTTTCAGGCCTGGGTCTTTAACTGCACAACTGCACAGATGCCATGATTCTTCTCTTCCTACTGGCTCCGTGCCGATAATTCTGGGAGGCATGGGAACTCTCTGAAAAGATGGAAATTATCTGTATCCTGAATCCCTGCTTGAAGGGACGCTCACTCTAAGCCAGTTGACGTATTTCAGACTTTGCTTTTCTAGATTAGATGTTATATGCTGGTCTAGCTTTGCGGGCGGGAGACAGACGACCAGGGACTCATGGCTGAGCTGGGAAGCAGTATCTTGTTTATTAATCAGATACATCACCTTTTATGCATCTCTTCACTGGAAGTGACAAGGGAAAGGAAATGACTAGGAGGGGGGGGTGGGGCAAAAAAAAAAACAAAAACCAGAACATAGAAAGCTTCCATCCGGGAGTCGGGTGGTAGCACAGCGGGTTAAGTGCACATGGTGCAGAGCGCAAGGACCGGGTGTAAGGATCCCGGTTCAAGCCCCCGGCTCCCCACCTGCAGGGGGGTCGCTTCACAGGTGGTGAAGCAGATCTACAGGTGTCTATCTTTCTCTCCTCTCTGTCTTCCCCTCCTCTCTCCATTTCTCTCTGTCCTATCCAACAATGACAACATCAACAATAGCTACAACAACAATAAAAACAAAGGCAACAAAAAGGAAATAAATAAATAAATATTAAAAAAAAAAAGAAGAAAGCTTCCATCTAACCAGTGGGGATTAAACCAATAGATCCTGCAGGCAGGGCGGGACCCAGGTAAAACAGTGATTATGTAAATAGACCACAGCCTCAAGCAATGTAACAGAAGGGGTCTTAGAAGCAGAATTTAGAAGCATACCAACAGTTATAGACACCACTACTGCCCTAACTGATGTAAGAGTTGCCTGGAAACAGAAAAGGTGCATTGAGAAGCACTGCGTTCCTTGTCACTAAGGTGTTCTTCCGGAGTAGATGCCAAAGGAGGAATTAGACATTACACAAGGGTTAAACTATGTGTCCGCCAAGTTCCTTTTCAGCCCTGAGATGTTTATGGTATCCATTCATATTTCTCTATCAGACTACAGGCTCACAAATTTATTTTAGAGTTGAGAGCATATGTCCTTTCACCTGTCCTCAGACTTCTAATTTGTTTACTTTTATTATCCTGTGGATATTTTAGATAACTGAATTTGTTAGTCCTAGGCTTAGCCAGAATATAAAAGACAGAAGATAAATTATATATGCGTGAAAATACAAAATAGAAAACGTGAGATTTCTTGTATTCTGGATTACTATTGTTATTTAATTTTTTCGTTCAACTTTTCTGTCTTATATTTTATTTACACCCAAATATAGAGACTATTTTCCCTTTATTAATCTAAAAAATCACATTACTCTTAAGAGTACTTTTTTTAATAAGATGAAGCGAATACTTTTTTTTTAAAATTTTTTATTTAAGAAAGGATTAATGAACAAAAACATAAGGTAGGAGGGGTACAACTCCACACAATTCCCACCACCCAATCTCCATATCCCACCCCCTCCCATGATAGCTTTCCCATTCTCTAGCCCTCTGGGAGCATGGACCCAGGGTCGTTGAGGGTTGCAGAAGGTAGAAGGTCTGGCTTCTGTAATTGCTTCCCCGCTGAAATGGGCGTTGACTGGTCGGTCCATACTCCCAGTCTGCCTCTCTCTTTCCCTAGTAAGGTGTGTCTCTGGGGAAGCTGAGCTCCAGGACACATTGGTGGGGTCTTCAATCCAGGGAAGCCTGGCCAGCATCCTGGTGGCATCTGGAACCTGGTGATTGAAAAGAGAGTTAACATACGAAGCCAAACAATTTGTTGAGCAATCATGGATCCCAAGCTTGGAATAGTGGAGAGGAAGTGTTAGGGAGGTACTCACTGCAAACTCTAGTGTACTTCTGCTTTCAGGTACATATTTTGCAGTAGTTTATGGATACGTGTGCACATAAGCTCTCTCTCACAGAAACTGGTGTATATCTAGGTTATGGGACTTTGTTAGAAAGTGTACTACCTGAGATGAAATTAGAGTGTACTATAAAAGGAAAGGTCTCACCCGAGTAATGAAGCTGAAGGGTTGTCATTCCACACGTGAAGTCTCTGGACACAATCTGAGGTGAAGCATGTTGAGGTGGCAATTGTTGTGTTGGTTAGGTTGTGATCGGCAGATGCAATATTATTTGGTTTGGATTGGGAGATGCATACAGGAAAGTGTGCCCTATCCAAGGGTTCCAGGACTGGGGGAAGTAGGGGCTCTATAGTGGAGATGTGAGGTTCCTGCTGTCTTAGGGTTCAAAGAGACAATCGATAGTTAATGTTATCATCACATTATTTGGTAATTGGGTTAACTTTGAAAAGTCCTTTTGTTAGGGTTTGCTGTACAGTATCCAGTATCGAAGCAAATACTTTTAAGCTAGGACCTATATGGTTCAAAAAAGAATGTGACTTTCTTTGGTTATTTTGCTAAATCTACTGATTTCAGAAAGTCAGGCATTATTGTTAGCAGTACAGATGACTGACCACAGGCCTTTAATTAAATGATGTTGATTTGCTACATATTTTATTTATACTTAGGAATAAGTCTCCATTCTTTTCATGACTCTTACAGAGAGGAAAATTGAGAGGGAAATTGTGTTTATTGCTGATGTTAGGACTATTTATCTCATTGTCTATGGCTCATTTCATTAACTGATTGCCTACACACCACCTAGTGTGACCTTGTGTAAATCTTTGATTGGAACAATTATTCACAATTGCAGGCCTTAAATGAATATCCTTTGTGATAGAGAATTTGCTACCCTGTTATTTCTTATCCCCCATATACTTATAATTTGGCTAATCCTCATTATAACTGTCATTTGTTTTATTACTCAAGTCCCAATTTACCTACCAATTATTTTTCAGTTTATTTGTTTTTCGCTTAAAATGTGCCGTCATCATTTTATACAGCTATAAGACAAGCATGCTTCTCTGGCCTACTCTACATCTTTCATCTTAAGAAAGGACTCATAAAGTTGTGGGTAAAACATTCATATTTATTTAGAGGAAGTAGAGAAATCTGATTGGTGGTGGTCTGGGAGGTGGCAGAATGGATAAGGCATTGGACTCTCAAGCATGAGGTCCCAAATTCAATCCCTGGTAGCATATGTACCAGAGTGATGTCTGGCTCTTTCTCTCTCTCCTCCTATAATTCTCATTAATAAATAAATAAAATCTTTTCTTTGTTTAAAATCTGATTGGTAATCCTCCTAAAACAAGGAGAAATGCTATAGAGTATGGAGGAGAAATACTTGCTCTGCAAGTATAGGTTATTTTGGCTGAGAAACTATTAAATTGACACAAGACAGGTTAACAAGAAAAAAGCAAATGGATTGGGCTGTTGGAAAAGTCAAGACGTGGTTTTTCTAATGCAACAATGTGTTCTATGCACAGACAGGCCCCGAAAGAGACCTATTATGAACATGAGATTCATATTAGGCAGGATATTGATTTAGTCAGGAGCTAAGCACAATTTACCTATACAAGCTAAACATACTCTGAATTTCTTTCTGTGGTAATGATCTTCTCTTGCAACCTCTTGGTCTAGGGAGTTTATTTTCACATGGAAAATTTATTTTCTGATTTCAGGGAAGCAGAGAGTGTTATATTTACATCAAACAGCTTTTTGTTTCTAAGGTAACTTTCATTCAAAATAACCACTATGCCACTCTGGCATACATTGTAACAGGCAGCCTGCCTTGAGGCCCAGCTATGTTAACTAGTTCGGAGATGCCAATTGAGTTACCAGGAGAATCACCTCAGAGGGTTCTCCAAATATATTCAGGGCCATATCTCTTTCCAGCTGAATTGGATAGACATTCGCCATAGGTGCTGAAGAGCATTGGTGTGTGTGTGTGGTAAGCAGAGACTTCTTGGAATGAAATGCTTCAAGCAGTTTATAAAGTATTCTGAACAGTGGGAACAAATGTTACAGAGCTTTGAACCCAGCATGCTCATGTTCTTCCCCACGCTCTTCCTACAAAGGACAGACAAATAAGTCAAAGAGGTCTTGCTGGGTCGTCTGGAGTGGGTGCCAAGCAGTTAAATGATGACTACCCCTATAAATATTTTCCAAGCCTCCAAATTATTAGCTAGGTTTGATAATGGAAGAAGAAAAGAGAGACTTAACGACGATGATGATAATGAACAATGAGTCGAACACTTAGTTCCATTTCTGTCCTCATTTACCAAGGCACCTTTCCACCCCTCCTTTTCCCTTCTTACCCAGTCCACCAGATCCTTTCTGAGTATAGTCAAATTGCAGTGAGTTATTATTGGCTTGCAATGCTCTAGAAATTTGAATGTACAGCTTAAATGTCTAGATAAGCCTCCACGCACACACTGCCAAAGTTCTAACCAGGAGCACTAGTCTTCACATATGGTATTTATTTAATCCGTAGGGCAGTCCTTCTTCTTCTAGCGTTTGCCTTTCTTCCGTGGCCAGTCAACAGCGTCAGGTTGAGCCTGATGTAAAGTTTCGAGACCTCCTTTGAATCTGGAGAGGTGGCAGTCGTTGACTATGTGGGTCATAGTCTGTCTGTAGCCGCAGGGGCAGTTCGGGTCATCTCTGGCTCCCCAGCGATGGAACATAGCGGCGCACCAGCCATGGCCTGTTCAATAGCCATTGAGGAGGGCCCAATCATAACGTGCTAAGTCAAAGCCGGGTTGACGCTTGCAGGGGTCTGTGATGAGGTGTTTGTTCTTTACCTCAGCTGACCGCCAACTCTGTTTCCAAGAGTCTGGAACAGAGAAGTTCAGTGTAGGCATAGGGGACCAGATTGGATGACGAGACGTCAAGCGTTGGACAGGGTGGGCGAAGATATCTGCTTATATTGGCAGGTCCGGTCGAGCGTAGACGTGGGAAATGAACTTAGATGATGCCGCATCCCGACGAATATCTGGTGGGGCGATGTTGCTAAGAACTGGCAGCCATGGAACCGGGGTGGAACGGATGGTTTCAGAAATTATCCTCATGGAGGAATATAATTTGGAATCGACCAAGTGGACATGGGGGCTACGGAACCATACTGGGGCACAGTATTCTGCAGTGGAATAGCATAATGCCAGAGATGATGATCGTAGTGTGGAAGTGCTCGCGCCCCATGAGGAGCTGGCCAGTCTTGCAATGATGTTATTCCTCGCGCCCACCTTTGCTGCAGTTTTTATGAGATGTTTGTGAAATGACAGAGTGTGATCGAGAGTAACGCCAAGATAGACTGGCTGGGCAGTCCTGAGTAGTAAATATTCAAACATTTGGTTAATAAAAAGAGTCATAGGAAATAGAACAAAATACATTTTGCTTCTATATTGCCTATTTTGCCTCTAATAATTACAGCTTCTCCCTTGCATTCCTTTCTTGCGGAATGAGGAGCACTGGAGGGCAGATACAGTACAACACCACCTTGCCTGTATTATAGATGAGAACGCCGAGGCAGCAAGAGAGATCACCTGGGATGGATGGTGGTGGCTTTGCAGTGAATGTGACCGAGGTTTGAGACGTCCCTACTACACTAATGAAAGCTTCAATGCTGTGCTGTCTCTCCTTCTATCTCTCCCTTTCTATCTCGAAAATCAACTCTGAGCAGTGAATCCCGGCGACAAGTGAACAAGCAAAACAAAATCATACTGAATAATATTGGATTTTAAGTTAGTGGTCATGTTTGACATCAGCGATAAGAAGTAGACTTAACAACACCAGCGGTCACTTGCATTGTCTATAAATCTCATGATAACCTTAATCAAGTAGGTAAACTGTACCATAAAGTGAGGGGCTGAGGCTCAGTTTTAGTGACTGGAGAATGGTTGGTTATGTAGGTATAAACTGATGGACTTAGTGGTGGAACTTTAGTGCAGAAACCAAGACTAATATGACTAGATTGTATAGTCTGATACTTTCTTCCTAGAGCTGGTTCCAGATCCTCCCTCTTACTTCCTCCTTTTCATAAATATCCCAAATGTTAGTTAGGCATCTACTCAAATAGAACAAGAACATTTCAGTTTCAGATGGACTTGAAAACTTTTTTTTTTTTCTCAGAGCACTGCTCAGCTCTGGTTTATGGTGGTTCCAGGGACTGAAAGTTGCTTTGTGAATGGTAAAGCAGTGTTGCAGGGGTCTCTTTGTCTCTCAATTTCTGGCATAAATAAATTTACTTATTTAATCAATAAATAAGTAAAAGTAATTTAAAAAAAGAGTATATGAGGCTTTGGCACACACAAAAGCCTGAATTTAAAAAATAAATAAACTTAGGATCATGTATTAGTGTTATTTACAAGTATTAAATAGACAGTATTGGAAATCAGTAGGAATACTTATGGGTGTATTTTATGACTGTATTCCTTTGGTAAATGTTTCTGGAAATAAGAAAAAAATTTGGAGCATCAGGCATGGGAGTCTCTTTACATAGCCCAGTTCTACCCCAGTTCTTGAGTTGAAAAGAGAAAAAATAGTCTTATTTTATTCTCCTCTGTACCTGGATACATCAGTTAGCATGGAATCCTCTATTTAAAGGTGACTACATAATGACATTCACTATTATGTGAACATTAAAGTGCTTACTAAAGAAGAATCACTTTGAAACCCCAGGTATGAGGCCAAGGGAAGATAAATGGGGTGGGAAAAATAAAATGTAGATTAACATAAATAAATATAGGCACGGTGATGAAATAAGGTATTCTAGGAATGGAAGTCTGGAAACAGTTTGTTGAATTATTTAAAATTAGACTCTCAGAGCACTGTGCAAACTACATATAAAATCATTCACATAGCACAGCTTACTCCAAGGACCATGCTCATTTGCTTATAGACACATCTACAGTCCTCATATGTTGGTTAGTATGCCAGCTCCCCCTGGCTTCTGCTTAACCAAGCACCCGTATGCCTATATAGGGATTGGTTTGATCCCATTCAAAGCGGTCTATTTAAATCACTTTTACATTTACATAAAGCACCACACTCCCTCCAGGGCATTGGTGGTTCAGTGGTAGAATTCTTGCCTGCTCTGCCCCCTCTCCTTGTCATACCCTAATTTTCACCAGTCACTTTTCTCTCCATCCTCTCTGTGTTGCATCCTGTTCCCACCCTACTGGGCTAGTATATTTATAAGGACAAGATTGTTTGTAGATTTTAGTTTAGCTTAGCTTGGTATAGATTGTGCTGCGTCCTGCATGAATAAAGAGATGCTGCGTACAACCCAGCCATGAGTCCTCGAGTCTCTGTTCACCGCCGCGAAGCTAGCCCGGCCTGCTGGAGCTCCCGAACGAAAACAGCACTCATATGCGCACACATAGATGCCCTACCCTTATTGAATGAACTAGGTCTCTCAAATAATGAGTCCTTTTTATCATGAATGTTTATTAAGGTAACATTAATTCACATCATTGTAGAAAAATGAGTCTTTTGTGCAAGGAAATGAAAAAGGAAATAGAAAAAAAATCATTTTAGACTATTCTTCACAATCAGGCTCAGATTCATTCACAGGTACTCTTCACTGGAGAATGAAGGACTTTTTAGCCGGAAGCTGGCATAATGATTAGGTGGACAGGACTTTGCAATTTCCTTCCCTGCTATAAGACCTTTCAATACAAAATAATTTTCCTTTCTGCTAATCTCTATGGATACCCAGTTCAACGTTGATTGCGATTTATTAAAGATTTGTTTTAGTATCATAAATTTGGGATCTTTAGGGGCTATGTGGTGGTACACCTCGTTGAGTGCACATGCCACAATGTGCAAGGACCCAGGTTCAAGCTCCCAGTCTCCACCTGCAAGGGGAAAGCTTTCTGAGTGATGAAGCAGGGCTGTAGGGGTCTCTCTGTCAGTCAATTTCTGGATGACTCTATCCAATAAATAAATAAAGGTAATTAAAAAAAAAAGGATGTATGAGGCCTTGACACTCAAAAATGAATTTAAAAAGATAAATAAATTCAGGATTATATACTAGTGTTATTTACAAGTATTTTAGACAGAAAATATTGAAAACCAGTAGGAGTACTTATGGGGGTGTTTTCTGACTGTATTTCTTTTGTAAATTTTTCTGGAAATAAGACAAAAACATAAAAAAGGAAAACAAACTTTTTTCAAAAATAATTCCAAACATTGAATGTTAAATCTCTACTATATACCTATATATAAAAGTTACTATTACAAATGATTCTTTAAAACATGGACATCTAAGATAGATTGTACTTGTAGAAAGAGTCTAGTGTACAGAAGATTAAGACTGATCTGCTACAGTTCTTTGAAAAAGTAAGTCCAGCACTCAACAAATTTACTTAATTGCCAATGCTTCTATCTTCTAGATTGGGGAAGCTTCACGAGTGGAGAGCAGGGCTGCAGTTGTTTCTGTCTATCTCTCTCCCTCTCTATCTCCCCTTCTTCTCTCAATTTATATCCATCTCCATATACTAAGTAAATAAAATATTTTTTTAAAAATGGGGAGGCAGGTAGCATGTGGCGCAAAGTATTAATGGACCAGCGTAAGGATCCCGGTTCTAGCCTCCGACTCCCCATCTGCAAGGGAGTTGCTTCACAGGTGGTGAAGCAGGTCTGCGGGTGTCTATCTTTCTCTCCCCCTCTCTGTCCTCCCCTCCTCTCTCCATTTCTCTCTGTCCTAACAATGATGACATCAATAACAACAACAACAATAACTACAACAATAAAACAAGGGTAACAATAAAACAATAACAACAACAACTACTACAACAATAAAACAAGGGAATAAATAAATATTAAAAAGAGAAAAAAAATATATCACCTAGTCCATCAAAATAAATTATAACAGACATAAAAATGAAGAATTTGAGGGATTTTTCTAGGAGCCATTATAGGTATTTTTGTAAGTACTGATAGCTAAAGTCAAGACCAGATCATTGAGAGTCTAAAATCTTCATCAGGAAACACCCCACACTCCTAATTTAAGCTCACAGAAGCCTTCCTCAGGTTGGATCCTATTGGCTCATGGAGATATTCTTGTAGATACTGTGACATTATCCACCACATATATGCCCTCTCACAGTAAGGAAAAAATACTCTGATGTTTTTTTATGATTCTTTTTTTTATTATACACACAAATAATATCTTTAATCATAACTTCCAAAGACATAGTTATCTTCTTTCATAGCATGCTGGCTTTGCACTACCAGTATGAGAGATCAATGTCATTCAGCTTTAATGGAAAATTCTCTTGTCAGTCACCCTTTCCCTGTCTTAATTACTGAAGACACAAGGAAACACGATTCTCTGTGTTGCTGATTGTTGGCATGCTTCTGGATTCTGCTTGTGAGACCTTCTGTTTTTATCATCACATTGGGTTCGCTTGTATTGCTTGCTATGTGTTCTGTTTGCACGTCCACTGTTGGCTGGGCACCCCCTGCCTCCAGGATATTGGTTTGGTCTCACCCCCTACCTCTGGGACATTTGGTTTAGTCCTTGCTGGTTTGAGCTTCTTCCTTCTCCTCCCCCTCTATCATATGTATTTCCTTTGTTCCTGACTCTTCCGTCAGAGGAGAGAGATGCAGGACAGAATTGGGTTGTGATTAGATTAGATTAGTTTGCTGAACCGCATCCCCGTTCATGAACTGCATTCTCAGCTCAGCCATGAGTCTCTGGTCGTCTCTGTCTCCCACCCACAAAGCCAGCCCGGCAAAAATGACAGCTGATTCTCCTTTGTGTGAGAGACAAGGGCCCAACTGATGCCTTGGGAATCCATTAAAATACAGATTCTTGAAAAGTATAACCAGAGGACTCAAGTACATTTCTTAATATATGACCCAGTCTGCCCTGAGTACGTCTATTACTCTTGTGGCCTGTTTTCACTAACTGGAGTGTTCTTACAAGTGGGTAGATGAAGGCCAGTGCACCTCTCTGCACAGACGCTGGCGAGAGTCCCATCAAACAGTTTTTAGCTCTTGTCACTGATTCAGCAACTGTAATTCAATACTTGGTTGCTTGTGAGTTCCTATACAAATCTGTGATACTAGAACTTGAGATAAATTTCTGTTGCACTGGACTGTGTGTTAATAGTATTTGCCCCAAAGATCTGAAGTGCTTTTTGTTTAATGTTTTTGAGAATTTCCTGTGTGTTCTTGAGCCTTTTAGAATGTTGCTTGGAAGAAGCTGTGCTTGGGTCTTGGCTAATAGCAGCAGCAACAACAAAACCACTATAAACTTATTCTGCACTCTCTAGCATGTAGCACCAAGTTAAAAACAGGCTACAAATGGTGTCGCATATCCTTTTTTGGCTGCTGTAGGTCAATAGGCAACACTGACAATCATCAAATGTAAGGTCTAAAAATGTGCCCCCCAGGAGGGAGACTAGGAAGAAAATTTTACATACACACATTTGAGAGATGACTAGATGTATTTTTGGAGGAAATACTCCTATGAGGGAAATGACAGGAGCCAGGGAAAAGTGGAATTACAAAAAAAAAAAAAAAAAAAAAGTCATTTGATTTATACTTGCTCCAAAAATCTGCATACAACTTCAGTGGGAGTTCTTAGTGGTTAAATTTGATGGTTTCAAATATTCTATTAATTTGTAGAAAGTGCTGTCTCTCAAGTCAGGATCCAACCCAGACTGTGATATTTCAGTTAAACTGAAGGCTCCACTCTTTGCAATCTATAGGACAGAATCTTGTGATTAGAGGAGAAGTACCTTTCATTTATGAACAAGCACATCTGAGTTTGCAGAAGAACTCCATGACTTCCTGGCTAGAAGGTCAAGTAATTTACCTGAATGTGAATTCTGAGTTCTGTCACGGTAACAATAGAGAAAACAAAACGGTTCCCTCCACAGGCTCGTTTTATAGTAACTAAACAAGGCGTTGTAAGTCAATGGTCTAGACCACTCCCTCGAATAATGTGTAGAAACTCTTCCAAATGCTGAGAATGGGGCAGGGAATGTATAATATTGTTTGACCAGGCAAAGTGTTCTAGGCGAACTCTGTCTTTTCTTAGGGTCCTAAAGACCCCATTCACTGGCTTGGAATAGCCCGTCTGCCTTTAATGTTCTGATTAGAGGTTCTGAGATCAATGAAAGTATCATTTTCACCAGAAGCAATTCTATTGGAGCTCCCTGGCTTAGGAGGAAAGGGAACAGGCTAAGCTGGGGTAGTGTGGAAGCAGTCACTATAAACTCTACTTTAGTCAACAGGCTGCTTTTCCCACCTGCTAGTGCTTCAACATGGTTCTCCAGTGACAAGTTGGACAGTGTTAGTGCCTGACAGAAGCCTTACAGGTGATCTTTGAAATTTGCTTTATCCTTAAAAATGTAGCAAATTGTGTAGTGTCTTTGGTCCTCATTGAAGTAAGCTTTAACTTCTTACTTGACCTCTTACACTATTTTGCAAACTTCATATGCTCATAAGTAGTTTGCCTTTTAGATATGAAAGTTTATCAATCAGATGGACAATACAGAGGCTTTCTATCAGGGGCTGGGTGGTGGTGCACCTGGCTGCGTATATGTTATAATGTGCAAGGACCCGGATTTGAGCCCCCGGTCCCCATCTGCAAGGTTAGACCTTTGCAAGTGGTGAAGGAGGATTGCAGGTGTCTCTCTGTCTCTCTTCCTCTCTATTTCCCCTTCCTCTTGATTTCTGAATGTTTCTATCCAAATAAATAAATAATTAATATAATAAAGGTAATAATAATAATAAAAACTAAGCAGTGTATGGAAAAGATGATCAGTAATTACCGCTAGAAAACAGAGGATTTCTATTGAAATCTCGAATTGTTCATTGGAAAAACTGAATCACAAAAACATGAGTCTGTCCAACATCACATTTTTGTTATTGGATATTAGAACTGTAACAGTTAAGATGTCCTCAGTTACAAAAAACTTTGACTCTAATCTGGGTTAAACAATCAGACAATGAAAATTCTCAGCAATATTGATAACAAATTAATCAGGTATCCAATTTCTTATCAGCATAATTACAAGGAATACTTGTATATTATAAAACTATATATTGCTACACCTGGATCCAGATCCTTGAACAAAATACTAGCTAGAGGATGGAATTACTATGATTGATGAAGTTATTGGGGATTTATGGAGTACAGAGTGGTTTAGTTATTCCTGAGTCATAACTTATAAATACTACAAAGAGTCTTAACTAAGCGGAATTAGAAGTGAGGTAAGGGATATGTAAACAACGGAGAGCTGTCATTGACAGGACCCCAGAGACTCTTTATATTCCAGCCCTTTGCTGGCTGACTGGAAGTGAAGGCAAAGCAGTGAGGAGCGCCAGTGAAATCTGGTATGGAGAAGAGTATCGCTCCTAAAACAGATCTTGTGGGACCCAGTAGTGGCACATCTGGTAGAGAACATGTGACAGTGTGCAAGGACCCTGTTCCAGCCTCCAGTGTCCGCCCACCTGCAGAGTGGAGAGCTTCACAAGTGGTGACACAGAGAAGGGGAGAGAAAGAGAGACACCTGCCAACCTGCTTCACCACTCGTGAAGTGACTCCCCTGCAGGTGGGAAGTCAGGGTCTCGAACCAGAATCCTTAAGCCGGTCCTTGCTTTGCACCACCTGTGCTTATCCTGCTGTGCTACCACCCGACTCCCAAATTCACAAGTTTCTTTGGTTTCAGATATTGTAATATTTCTCAATCCTTCTAAACTTACAATAATAAGCATATTTAGCTTTTACATATTTTACTCTCGCTTTTCATTTTATAGATTAAAAGCAGAAAACTTCTAGTTATTAATTTTTTCCATGAAGATTGGTGAAAATTACTGAGAAATTACAACTTTATGCAATGTATGATTCTTTTCAGGTTGATTTGTTTTTGAAAAAAAGAGAGAGAGAGAGAGAGAGAGACTGAGAAAAGAAGAGAATGAGAGATTAACCAGAGCACTCCTCAGAACTGGCTTATGCAGTGCTGGCGATCCAGCCTGTGGTCTCTGACTCTTAGGTCTGTCCTCAGCAGCTGAGCTAGTCCCCTGGCCTCCGAGATAAGATTTTCAGCTAGGGGTAGTCCCGCGGTAGAGCAGAAGGTTAAGCGCACGCGACGCAAAGTGGAAGGACCTGTGTAAGGATCCCGGTTCGAGCCCCTGGCTCCCCATCTGCAGGGGCGTCGCTTCACAAGCAGTGAAGCAGGTCTGCAGGTGTCTCTCTTTCTCTCCCCCTCTGTCTTCCCCTCCTCTCTCCATTTCTTTCTGTCCTATCCAACAACGATGATGTCAATAACAACAACAGTAATAACTATGGGCAACAAAAGGGAATAAATAAATATTAAAAAAAAAAAAAAAGATTTTCAGCTGGATCCCAAATACAGACAAGACCATTATTGGGAAATCCTATGAAGACTACAGATAAGGTTCCAAACAGACGAATTTTAAATTTCAATATCTATTTGAGCAGAAGTAAAGCAGTTCAAATGAGAACAAGGTTAAACATGAACCAATCACTTTGATTTGTACAAGAGCAGTCACAGGACGTTCAACTACGTACCACCCCACCACTTCTTATCTCTCAACATGGCCTGTTTCCCTTTAATCCAAAGGACGTAAGGCAGTGTTTACAGTGGCCTGTGTCTCTCATGACTCTTCATTCTGGCTTATGAGATACCAGCTGCTCAGTAAGTAGAAACACTCACCATCTCCAGGCAAGGATAAGTGTAAGCAACAAATATCTTTTCTTTTCTTTTTTTTTATTGGGGGATTCATGGTTTACAGCGGACATTAAAATACAGTAGTTTGTACATGCGTGACATTTCCACATAACAATACAACCCTCCCACTAGGTCCTCCTGGGCCCTCATGTTCCAGCATCTGAACTCTCTCCCCCACCCCAGAGTCTTTTACTTTGATGCGCTACACCAAGTCACAGGCGTCTTCACCATAGTTTTGTGTGTGCCAATGAGGACACAAAATTCAGAGATCCACTGTTGCTGACATTCCACTTTTAAGATGTGCTTATGAAAACTCGTTATTGTTGGCCGGAGCTATTTCCTTGTTGATATAACCCACCCAGCACTTCCTGGGTGGGGCCGGCGTTTCTCCTGAATTTCTGGAATTAATTCTCATCCTTCTTTTGAAGGGCTCAGGTGTTCACCCCACAATCTGACAGTCACCTCTTCTTTTATAAGCAGCACTTCAACATTTTTATTTTGTTTCACTTCTGGAGATTATTCCAAAAACTTTTCTTCTGTTTGTCTGTTTAGCTGATCTATCTATCCTTAATATCTCCATCTTTTTTTTTTTGTTTTGTTATTGTTTTTATAATGTTGGGAGGAACACACACTTTTTTTCTTTAAAGAGAAGCAAACACTCAAAAATATTTAGTTAGTTTATTCCAGTGCCATTACCTCATGAGTTCTCTCTTTAACTTTAAACATGAACTGCTCTCACAAAATATAAGAATGGTGACAATCTGGAAGGAAGAACAAGTTAACAATTTATCAGACAGACTTCTGAGCTCTGGACACATTACAGATGACCCCTTCTCAAGATTCCATGGGTAGAACCCCAACCTAGGTGTCTGACTCTCAAGACTCAATAACTACCTACATCTTTGAGGACTCAGGGTTATGACAACTGAGTTGTAATATTGCAAAATAAGGAGATTTCCCCTGGGAAATACACACAAACAGACTCTGGATCTTAATAGGTCTCTATTTTGGAAATTCTGAATGGACAGACCACTTTGGGTCATAGCTTAAGAAATGAGGGAGACCTATCTTAGGAGACTTGGCTAACTGCAGAGGGAGTGGAGGACAGGGACAGATGAACAGAGAGAGTGTATGGAGTGAGGCCTTCCTGAACAGTCTTGACAATAAGCTCTTGAAACTGCAGCTGTTAGCAAAATGTCATAATTCAACCACTTCATCAAAGGCTGATATGGAAAGAGTTAATATTTCCTACAGCACATTTCTGGTTACAAAACCATCACCAATTTATTTCCTTTCTTTTTTCCTTCCTTCTTTCCTTTTTTCCTTCCTTCCTTCCTACCATGCTTCCTTCCTTCCTATCTTCAGCTTTCTCTCTCTCTCTCTCTTCCACCATTATTGTTAGGGCTCAGTGCCTGCTCTAAGACTCTACTGCTCCCAGTGGCCACTTTTCCCATTTTTAAAAATTATCTATTTAATAGGACAAATGGAAATTGAAAGGGGGACATAGTAAAGGAGAGAGAGAGACACCTGTAGACCTACTTCACTTCTTGGAAAGTGTTTCCTCTCTGGCCAGGGAACAGGGCTTCTAACCCAAGTCTTTGAGCACAGGGAAATACATGCTCAGCTGGGTATGCCGCCACTTGGCTCCCCATCACCACATTTCTAACTCGACAGTACTAAATCAGACCTTACATACATGCATCCATTCATTTCTAAGTCATTCCAGTGCAGGGTTACCAGTGACTGAATCCTGCCCAGCAGCTCAGGACACAAGATGCAGCCCAAGCCTGGACTGGATATACTTTTACTGCAAAGTTCCTAACACACACACACACACACACACACACACACACACACACACACACACACACACACACACACACACACACACGGAGAGAGAGAGAGACCAACAATTCAGACTGACCAGAGAACGCGGAGTGCTTATTTACAATGTAGAAAGGGGTACCACATATGTTGTGGACTCAACTAAGAGTAGATTTTTTTGTAAATATATGTAAAAATATGATAATATAGAATGTAAAAATATGATCATATAGAATGAAATTATGTTATTGGAGAATTTATTCTGCATTTTTATATTTATTTCTTTTCCCTTTTGTTGCCCTTGTTGTTTATTGTTGTAATTGATGTCGTCATTGTTAGATAGGATGGAGAGAAAAGAAGAGAGGAGGGGAAGACAGAGGGGAGAGAGAAAAACAGACACCTGCAGACTTGCTTCACCGCCTGTGAAGTGACTCCCCGGCAGGTGGGGAGGTGGGAGCTTGAACCCAGATCCTTACACTGGTCCTTGCGCTTCACGAGACGTGCACTTAACCCACTGCCATACCACTCGACTCCCTATTCTGCACTTTAAAAAAAGATCTTATTTATTTAAAAATGAGAAAGATAGGAGAGAAAGAACCAGACATCACTCTGGTACATGTGCTGCCAGGGATTGAACTCAGGACCTCATGCTTGAGAATCCAGTGCTTTATCCACTGCACCACTTCCCAGAGTGGATCACTGTTCTGCATTTTTTCAATAACCCTACTATTCTTTCAAGGACATATCAGAGGATCTCTATTGATTTACATTATTTTAAGAATTAGTTTTGTTTTTGAGCTTCAGAGACAGTACTACTTCATGCCACAAGGTGGCGCTAGAAAACCACTCTTTTTCTCTCTCTCTCTGGATTTTTGTTCCTTCTAGCCAGCTAAGCAAAATATAAATGTCTTGCTGCCTCAGTTTTTTTGAGTCTTCTCAATTTGGACAGCATGAAGTCTTTTCTTTCTGATAAAAAGCTGGAAACATTTCAGATTCATTCTTGCTTTAAAGTGTTTTGGGGTTAGTTTCAGTTACACAGTAAAACTGAAAGAAAGGTACAAAGTATTCCTTCATATCTTTGCCTCCAAACATGCATTAACATCCTATTATCGATATCCTTCACCAGACTGGCATGCTTACTACATATGGTGAACATACATTGACATATTATGACCTCAACTCCACACACTAGAATCAATTATTGATGTAGTGGATTACTGGATATTGACTAATAAATGATGACATGTACTTATTATTATAGTATCATAAGTCATTCTAAAATCTTCTTTTAAAATTTTATTTATTTACTTATTTATTTCTGAATAGAGACAGAAAGGGGAGAATAAGATATTGAGTGAGACAAAGAGACACCTGCAGCCCTGCTTCACCACTCATAAAGCTTTCCCCCTGTAGATGGGGACCAGGGGCTTGAACCCGCATCCTTACACACTGTAATGTGTGCTTAATCTGTTGTGTCACCACTTGGCCCCTTACCCCTTGGATTTTTACTTGAGAATGGTGATTTTTTTTTCAGTAATACTTCTAGTATAATTGGATTCTCATTGAGATTTTTGCAGTGTGACATCCAGAAGTTGAACCACATCTGTGGAATGTCTTCTTGTTTGTTTGGTCAGGGGTAAAAATGTAAGATTAATAGAAAGAAAAGAGACCAAGAGTTTTAAGATTTATATACAAGATCCTGATCCTTGTCTCATTTTACTGAAAAAAAAAAAGATTTTTCTTTTTTCTTTTCTTTTCTTTTTTGCCTCCAGGGTTATCTCTGGGACTCGGTGCCTACACTATGAATCCACTGCTCTTGGAGGCCATTTTTTCCATTTTGTAGCCCTTGTTGTTACCCTAGTTGTTGCTGTTATTATTGTTGTTGTCATTGCTGTTGCCATTGTTGGCTCAGACAGAGAAACATGGAGAGAGGAGGGAAAGACAGAGAAAGGGAGAGAGAAAGACACCTGCAGACCCACTTCACTGCTTGTTCATCGACCCCACTGCAGGTGGGGAGCGGAGGCTCCAACCAGGATCTTTATGCTGGTTCTTGTGCTTTGCGCAGTGTGTGCTTAACCCCTGCATTCCTGCTGGGCACCAAGAAACGATTTTTCGAAAGAATGAGGGCCCCACTTTGCTGGGTGCATGCCCAGGTCCGAGCCTGCCTGTACCACACTGAGGGAAGCTCTGGCTGCATGATACCTTCCACTTCCTCTCTGTGTCTGGCTGAAGAAAAGACATTTTGATTGATGAGTGGCTTTCAAATTTTGCTTTTGTTCTAAGGAGTTATCCAAGATACATTCTGTTGTCAGTGTTGTGTGTGTTTGTTGGTTTGTGTGTGTGTTTTCATTTGTTTATGTGTGTGTGTGTGTATGTGGCAGTCAGAGGAGGTGTGAAATGAGTGTGTGCAAAACTATGTCTTCCCACTTTGTTCCATATTGAGGGCAGATGGAAATAAAAATCATTTAAAAAATAATATTACCCTCAGGACCAAGTGGTGGTATATCTGGCTGAGTGTGCACATTGCCCAATGAAAGGACCTGGTTCAGGGAGTCCGGCGGTGGCGCAGTGGGTTAAGCGCACGTGGCGCAAAGCGCAGGGACCCGCGTAAGAATCCCGGTTCAAGCCCCCGGCTCCCTACCTGCAGGAGAGTCTCTTCACAGGCGGTGAAGCGGGTCTGCAGGTGTCTATCTTTCTCTCCCCTCTCTCTCTGTCTTCCCCTCCTCTCTCCATTTCTCTCTGTCCTATCCAACAACAAAGCAACGTCAACAATGGCAATAATAACCGCAACAAGGCTGCAACAACTCGGGCAACAAAAAGGGGGAAAAATGGCCTCCAGGAGCAGTGGATTCATGGTGCAGGCACGGAGCCCAGCAATAACCCTGGAGGAAAAAAAAAAAAAAAAAGAAAGGACCTGGTTCAAACCACCAGTCCCCACCTGTAGAGCAGTCAAGCAGTACTGCAGATGTCTCTCGTCTTTTCTCCATCTCCATCTCCCCTTCCTCTCTCAATTTATCTCAGTCTTATCAAAATAAATAATTTTCCCCCTTTTGTTGTCTTTGTTGTTGTAGCCTTGTTGTGGTTATTATTGTTGTTGTTGATGTCGTTCGTTGTGGGATAGGACAGAAAGAAATGGAGAGAGGAGGGAAAACAGAGAGGGGGAGAGAAAGACAGACACCCTCAGACCTGCTTCACCTCCTATGAAGCCACGCCCCTGCAGGTGGGGAGCTGGGGCCTCGAACCTGCATCCTTCTGCCGGTCCTTGCGCTTTGCGCCTCGTGCGCTTAACCTGCGGTGATACCGCCCCACCCCCATAAATAATTTTTTTAAAAAAGAATGTTACCCAGCTCCCCACCTGCGGGGGTGGGGGTTTGCTTCACAGCAAGTCTGCAGGTATATTTCTCTCCCCATCTCTCTCTTCCCTTCCTCTATTTCTCTCTGCCCTATCCAGCAATCACAATAGCAATAGCAACAATAGCAATAACAACAGCAACAGTAACAAGGGCAACAAAATGGGAAAAATGGCCTCCAGGAGCAGTGGATTTGTAGTGCTGGCACTGAGCCCCAGCCCTGGAGGCAAAAAAAAAAAAAGAATACCTTCTATTAGAAGAAAAATTAAATAAACTGTCAGGCTCAATTATTTCAGTGACACTTTCTATAAATCCTTTGATTGTGTCCTTTGCATTTTTCCGCTACCTGTATGAGATCCTTCTTCTTCTTCTAGCGTTTGCCCTTCTTCCGTAGCCAGTCAACAGCATCAGGTTGAGCCTGATGTAAAGTTTCGAGACCTCCTTTGAATCTGGAGAGACATAGGCTCTAGATCAGCCTCAAGACAGAGCCAGGAACTCAGTGGTACCCTCAGTCACTGCCTCAGGCCTTTCTCCGCGCTCTTTCCTAACTGCCTCTGTGCTCTGATGGCCTCACCTACACAAGCTACCACTCAGGAAGGCATATGGAAAAAGGTTGAGGAGACACAGGGCTTTCCTAGTTATAAAATTGAGTGAAGATGCAAATAGACACGTATTTCTGACAGTGATTTTGAGGGAACACATAGGCAGAAATTTCCTAACTCAAACCAGCAAGCGGCAAGCAAGAGAAGACAGTGCACAGGGACAGGATCAAAGGCTGTACAGAGAAGGGAGTTGACGAGACAGGAAGGCGAGAGAAAGGATGGGGAAAACCAGTTCAACAGTCATGGTTTGAATGCCTCTATGTGTATGCTGGTTTCCATGGACACAGAGAAGAATGTAAGGCAGTGTAATGTAAGGAGAAGGGAGGCAGATAGCAAAAGGAGAACTCGCAGGACACAGCTAAGTGCTCTGAGAGTGGCCTTGTGCAATGCTGAGAAAATGCACCAAACTCAAATTGGTTAGACTGAAAGATTTCTAGGAGGAGCTGACTGGAATAGTTGATTGATGTGCCTATGAAAAATGAAATATACTGGGGTGTAGTGGTAGTGTACCAGGTTAAGTGCATAGTATGAAGCCCAAGGACCCATCCAAGGATCCTGGTTCAAGCCCCCGGCTCCCCAATTGCAAGGGAGTCTCTTCACAAGCGGTGAAGCAGGTCTGCAGGTGTTTATCTTTCTCTCTCCTTGTCTCATCTCTTCTCTAAATTTCTCTCTGTCCTATCCAGTAAAAATGGTGGGGAGGGGGAAGGAGTGGCCACAGAAGCAGTGGATTCATAGTGCAGGTGACAACCCTGGAGGAGGAGGAGGAGGAGGAGGAGGAGGAGGAGGAGGAGGAGGAGGAGGAGGAGAAGGAGAGGAAGAGAAAGAGGAAGAAGAAGAAGAATAGGAAGAAGAAACATAGTAATATAGTAATACTTTAGTGTGTGTGTATCCCAAATAAATCATGCACCTACAACATTAACCAGAAACTATACATCTAAACCTTTGAAATATTGAAAACTTTTAAAAAATTAATTTATTTATTTTCCCTTTTGTTACCCTTTTTTAAAACACTGTTGTGGTTATTGATGTCCTTATTGTTGGATAGGAGAGAGAGAAGTGGAGAGAGGCGGGAAAGACAGAGAGGGGGAGAGAAAGACAGACACCTGCAGACCTGCTTCACTGCCTGTGAAGTTACCCCCCTTGCATGTGGGGAGCCGGGGGCTTGAACCAGGATCCTTACGCTGGTCCTTGCTCTTTGTGCCATGTGAGCTTAACCCGCTGCGCCACCGTCCGACTCCTGAAATATTGAAAACTCTTATGAACTTGTCTTAAAGTCTCTTTAGACAGGGCATCAAAATGTGCAATACACAAAGTCAAAAAAATGTATAGCTTAAATTTCATATAAAAGTTTAAAATGTACTCTGTGAAAAACTCTGTTAAGATAACGCAAAGAAAAGTTATAACTTCATAGAAGATGCTTGCCAGTCATTTATCTGATAAGGGATTTGTCTACATATACATTGATTTAAAAAAATTATCTTTATTTATTTAATGGATAGAGACAGCCAGAAATCAAGATGGAAAGAGAGGAAGAGACAGAGAGACAACTGCAGCTCAGCTTCACCACTCATAAAGCTTTCCCCCTGCAGGTGGGGAACAGGGGCTGGAACCTGGGTCCTTGCACACTGTAATGTGTGCACCCAACCAGATGTGCCACCACCTGACCCCCTCCATTATATATTTTTCAAGAGTCTTCACCAAAGAAGATAGAAGCATTAAAAATTAAAATTCAACAGAATTAACTAACAGGAAAATGAAAATTAAGATGATAATTCAGTAATACAACATATCTAGTATAAAAGTGGAAATTAAAAACCTGATAATACTGAGTAATGGTGAGAATATGGAACTTCAACTAGTGTAGTTTTTAGAAGCAGCTCTCTAATCACATTTACAATTACCTTGCCTGCCAAAATACCCACAGACCTAATGAGGGAACCGATGTCCGAGATAAGTGCAATACATGGTCATCTGCTTTCCAAGTCAGGAACATTGACCAACTAGGGGTCTCAGAAAACCTGAGCGCTGTGTCTGTGGAAGGCGAGTGATTTCCTCCATGGACAAAGACTTTGGGGCTTCTTAAGTGAGCCACATTTGGAAACTCTTCCTGTGAGAAGATAGAAGGAAGGCATCTAAACTTGAGGACACACCAGCAGGATGCATTTCTTTTTTTGAGTAGGACACTTTTTCCCCGTCCTCCTGAACTGTTACCTTCGTAGTTTAAATATCTGCCACGAATTAAAATGAGAAATCGCCACTCAACTATCTGCTAAGAGTGGAGAGAAATCAAGTGAGAAGATAGTTACTGCACTGTGGAAAAACATTGGTGGTCGGCCATTTGGTGAGAATGACTTAGAAATACAAGGAAAAATTCAAGTAGGAGAGGTCCGGCGGTAGCGCAGCTGGTTAAGCGCACATGCCGTGAAGCGCAAGGACCAGAGTAAGGATCCCAGTTCTAGCACCCGGCTCCCCACCTGCAGGGGAGTCACTTCACAGGCGGTGAAGCAGGTCTGCAGGTGCCTATCTTTCTCTCCCCCTCTCTGTGTTCCCCTCCTCTCTCGATTTCTCTCTGTGCTATCTGGTAAGAACAATAAAAATGACAGCGACAACAAGGGCAACAAAATGGGAAAAATGGCCTCCAGGAGCAGTGGATTCATAGTGCAGGCATCTAGTCCCAGCAATAACCCTGGAGGCAAAAAAAAAAAAGAAAAGAAAAGAAAAAAGAAAGAACGAAAGGAAGAAAGAAAAGAAGAGAAAAGAAAAAAGTTCAAGTAGCGTTTTCAAACAAGAAATAAGTATTATAAAAAGACATCAATTTGAAGTTGCAGTTCTGATCAAGAACTTAACACTACATAGTAACAAGGCAGTAAATAATGAGAATCTTACTCAAGCAGTTATCTACTTAGCTAGAAAAACTCACATTTAGGGTTCAAGACATGGCACTGGGATGTTTTACTTATTTTGGATGGAGCTTCTAAGGCCCCAGAACCCTTTCACTGCTTCCTTGGTCAAAACTGTATAGTTTCATTGTAGCACAGAATATATATATATATATACTAGAATACTCACAGAGCACAGTGACCTAATTCATATGCCTCCAATGAATGAGCTAATTGATTCTCCAACACATATGTGCTATCACCTATCACATCGGTGACCATAATCTCTCAGAGACACTAAACCCCAGAGAGGATGTGAACTATTTCCTGACTCCAACTGCAAAACCCAACTTCCTCTTTTCAGTAGAAGTGACACTATTAACAATGCCATGAAAACAGGCCTTTCTTTTTTTTATTTTTTAAAATTTATTCATTTATTTTGCCTCCAGGGTTATTGCCAGGGTTCGGTGCCTGCACCACAATTCCACTGCTCCTGGACTCCATTCCCCCCCCCCCCTTGTTGTTACCCTGGTTGTTGTACCATTGTTTTGGTCATTATCGTCGTTGTCACTGATTTGTCGTTGTTGGATAGGACAGAGAGAAATGGAGAGAGGAGGGGAAGACTGAGAGGGGGAGAGAAAGACAGACACCTGCAGACCTGCTTCACCGCTGGTGAAGCGACTCCCCTGCAGCTGGGGAGCCCGAGGCTCGAACCGGGATCCTTCTGCTGGTCCTTGTGCTTTGCGCCATAGTGCGCTTAACCCGCTGCTGTACCACCTGACCCCCCAAGGCATGCCTTTCTTAATACCAATATATTCCTCAGAAATGTTCAGGCTTTTTTTTTTTTTTTTTTTGAAGGTAGAAAAGATCTCAACAATCTTCTAGCAGTTCCTCTTTCTTTTACACATGAGGAAAACGAAACCCTGAACATGAAGTGACTGAACAAGTGTCCTCTATTTATATAGCAAAAGACTCTGGGCCTATTGCTGCTCTTTCTTCAAGTCAAGAGCAAGTAGTAGTAGGATCGTCTATCTTCAGTTAAGGTACAAGATCAAATGCTCTGTTAAGCTGTTCTTGGAAGCAGACACAGATGTAAACTAGGGAAGGGTGTACCCTAACTAGGTTGTAGGAGCCATGCTAGTTAAGGACCATGACTCCCCTGAGTAATTTAATTTTCCGTTACTGAAAGTGATTTTGAAATGGTAAAGTGACAAAGCAAAATAAAATGGGGGAGTGTATGGAAAAGGATGTGGGAGCCCTGCTTAGTCATGAAGCTGGGACAAGTACAGAAATAGTTAGCATTCTGAAGCATTGAACTTTAGAAGGAGAAAGACCCTAGGATAAGGTTTTGGTCCCTGGTCCTACTTGAGTTGAGTCCCATATGTCTTTTTTATGAGGAATCACCCATCCTGTGTTGTATAGTGCTTAGAAGCATTCCTGTTTCCCCTTCTGCTCCTATCTCTCAACTTCTATGAGTGAGATCATCCCCTATTCATCCTTCTCTTTCTGGTTTATCTCCCTTCAAGCTCCATCCAAGAGGAGGCAAAGAGAGTGAATTCACCATTTTTAATAGCTGAGTAGTATTCCATTGTGTATATAGACCACAACTTACTCAGCCACTCATCTGTTGTTGGACACCTGGGCTGCTTCCAGGTTTTGGCTATTACAAAATTGTGCTGCTATGAACATAGATATACACAGATATTTTTGGATGGGTGTGTTTGGTCCCTTAGGATATATCCCCAGGGGAGGAATTGCAGGGCCATAGGGTAGGTCCACTTCTAGCTTTCTAACAGTTCTCCAGACTGCTCTCCACAGAGGTTGGACCAACTGACATTCCCACCAGCAGTGTAGGTTATGACTCCAGAAATCTCTTCAGAATTTGTTGCTGCTGTCATTTGTATGTTGTTGTATGACATTCTCACAGGAGTGAAGTGGTATCTCAGTGTCTTTATTTGCATTTCTCTGACAATGAATGACTTGGAGCATTGTTTCATATGTCTGTTGGCCTTTTGGATCTCTTCTTTGTTGAAAATTTTGTTTAAATTTTCCTCTCCCCCTTTTTGGATGGGGTCATTTGTTTTGTTGTTGTTGCTGCTAAGTGGTGACCCCTTTAACTATTTTTTCTTGTTAGCCTTTTGGCTTGTGGATGGTATGTAAATATCTTCTCCCATTTTGTAAGGAATCTTTGTTCAAGTGGTGGTTTCTTTTGCTGTGCAGAAGCTTTTATATTTGATGTAGTTTCATTGGTTTGTTTTTGTTTTCCTTGCAATTGGACTGAAGTCATTGAAGATGTCTACAAACTTAGATGGAAAAGACAACTGTCAATATTTTCCACTAAGTATCTGATAGTCTCTGGTCTAACATCCAAGTCCTTAACCCATTTGGAATTTACTTCTGAGTGTGGTGAAATGTAGTGGTTCAGTTTCATTCTTCTGCATATTTCAACCCAATTTTCCCAATACTATTGGAAAACTTTCCATTTAATATTTTGGCTCCCTTTGTTGAAACTTAGATGTCTGTAGGTGTGGGGCCTTATTCTGAGCTCTCGGTTTTATTTGTTTATTTATTTGTTTCCATACTAGGCATTTTTTTTTTATTACAATGCCCCTATAATATAGTTTGATATCTGAGACTGTGAAGCCTCTAACTTTTTTTTTTTTTTGCCTCCAGGGTTGTTGCTGGAGGGCTTGGTGCCTGCACTACCGATCCATTGCTCCTGGAGGCCATTTTTCCCTTTTGCTGTTTTTTTTAATCATTGTTGTTATTAATATTTTTGTTATTGATGTCATCATTGTTGGATAGGACAGAGAGAAATGGAGAGAGGAAGGGAAGACAGAGGAGGAGAAAGATAGACACCTGCAGACCTGCATCACCACCTGTGAAGGCCCCCTCCCACCCCGCAGGTGGGGAGCCAGGGGCTCGAACTGGGATCATTATGCCAGTCCTTGAGCTTGGCACCACCTGTGCTTAACCCACTGCACTACTGCCCAGCCCCTAATGCCTCTAGTTCTATTCTTGTTTACCAAGATTGCTTTGCTGATTTCAGGTATATCCTGGCTCCAGATAGACTTTTTTTAGTTTTTGTTTTATTTTCTCAAGAGAAATTTGGTGGGACCTTGATGAGGATTGCATTCACTTTGTATATGGCTCTGGGTAGAACAGCTAATACACTCAAGGTATCTAGTAGATCAAGACATAAACGAGGTTTGTCTTAACGTTCTTCTGTGAGGACCATACGGGTGGCCCTTGAATTCCTACATGCTCATGACATCCCCCCCCACACACACAAGGATCCTGTGATGAGACTGCTCTTGGCTGGAGATAACTAGATCCAGATCCTCAGAGACTTCAAGTTTCTCAGGACACTCTAGGTCTGGAGAGACTCAGTAATTCACAGAACCATACTTGCAGCGTAGCATGGCAATGCAGTAGATAGATTGGGAACTCTGTTTTATAGAATTATACCAGCCTTGGGTGAGCTAGATGAATAAATACCCTATGGCCCAGATAGGGATGTGACTCATCCTAGGTCCCACACTAAGTGAATAACAAAGCTGGGGCCAGAAACGAACTCTTCTGGCTCCTGACACTGCAATGATAGAGACCCGTCTTTTCTTGTCTTTACTCTTTTCTTCTCCTGCTGACTCATTCACTACAAATTTTCATGGGTTTAGCCTACAAGTCAGAGGCATAGGCTTTCAAAGTACCTACCCCAGGAAGGGTGTTTTTCTTCAGTTTTAGTGCACATAAGAATAGCACTTTAAAAACAGTCGTATTTTACTGCTGTGTTTTTTGTGAAATAAAGTTGAAGCAGGGAAAAGAGAAGAGCGGGAATTTACAGCAGAAAACATATGATACTATTTCTACAGTATTCTGTCAATTTTCTTGGTTGCGTTCCATAATAAACACTAGATCTGGGTGACCTTGAAGTGATGGTGAACCAAAGGCTACAAATATGTGAGGGTTAAAAATAAAAGGTTCTTTTGCATGATAAAAAATTGAAATGATTTTTGGGTGCTTGAAGTGGCTCACAGTAGTTTCCAAATCCAAGTATGCATGAGAATGTCACTCTGGGCTTGTTCAATTTATCTGTGCCAGTAATCCCAAATTGGCTGGTTTGGGCAGAAACCCGTGGATCTGTCTTTTAACTAACAAGCCTTCTAGGATTATCTGATTATGAAATGCTGAGATAGCAGTAAGAATGTATAGCTTGGTTGCATTATAGAATGGAGACAGTGCGAAAGACTGAGAGAAAAATGAGTATTTTAGCTGAAAACATTTTAATTTCTCCAGGGAAACTCCTAGTGAGAACATTCACGTTGAAAACTATTACATACAGGTAAAAAAAAAAAAAAATCCATTACTCTCTACTATCTTCTACTTTAGCTTTTCTAAATTTGGAAGAAAAAATACTTAATATTTATTCTCAAATTAATGCATATTGTTTATAATTCTTTGAAAACTCATTTCACATGGAGTAGTTCAAGGTCATCTGAGTCTTTACGCCTTTGAAACAAAGTAGGAGGAAGTTCAAATCCCTGGGAGGATGCTGAGGATAGCTGCCCGTCATTTAGGACTGTCCATAGATGTCTAGCACTTAGGACTGGCCACTAGATAAATATCTACCATTTGGATCAAAAGAAGAGAGCCACAGGATACCAGGTGCTGGGTAGTCATTCCTGCCTCCTGTCCAGGATATTTAAAAGCAGTCATGATTTAGAAATTGGGATGAAAAGAGCCACAGGATACCAGGTTGCTGGGTAGTCAATCCTGCCTCCTGTCCAGGATATTTAAAAGCAACCATGATTTAGAAGTTGGGATGCTCTTTAAGCTTCCTGAATTTTTTTTTTCTGGCCACATCTTAGCTCTGGAAATCGTTCTGCTATTATTTCCTTGGATGCGATGCTATATGTATGCCTGTATCCAGGGCTGCACGACTTACTGCAGTCACAACATGGAAACATCCTACATGTTCAATAACAGATAACTGGGTGAAGAAGTTACGGTAATGTGTGCTTAACTGGATGCACCTGGGCCCATGCCCCCTCCCAGCTATTATGGGATATACAGTCAATGGAGCAGTGCTCTGCAATCAGCAGAGATGAGATTGTACCATTTGGAGAAAAGTGAATGGGACTGGAGGTGATTACGCTCAATTATATAAAAGTAATGAACAACAGACTGTTTTTTTAAAAAAGAGTTTAAAATATTAAGATTTTTATTTCTTCCAGATTCTCTTGAATTATATTTTAAATTTGTACTGAATGTTCTAGGTAAAGAACCTGGGGGCTGGGCGGTAGAGTACTGGGTTAAGCACACATGATGCAAAGCACAAAGACTGGCCTAAAGATCCCAGTTTGAGCCCCTGGATCCCAGCCTGTTGGAGGGGAGGTCGCTTTACAGGCGGTGAAGCAGGTCTGCAGGTGTCTGTCTTTCTCTCCCCCTCTGTCTTCTCCTCCTCTCTCCATTTCTCTCTGTCCTATCCAACGACAACAATGATAACAACAAGAGCAACAAAATGGAAAAAATAGGTTCCCAGGAGTGATGGATGTGATTATAGCAATAACTATCTATTGCCTTCTTAAAGGCATATGTTCACATGTATCCATAAATTAGGGCAAAATATATACCTGAAAGCAAAAGTACACAATAGTCTGCAGTGAGCCAATGTTAAGTTCATCATGAAATAGTGTCTATTTAAACTTAGATAACCTCTTCACCTACTTTATTAAACTTCCCTCACTCACTGCAAAGCTAACCTTATCAAAGCAAGGACTGTAAATGCTGAATAAGGGCAAGAGACTGGCATACTTTAATAATGACTCTTTAGTCACTATCAGGTCACCCCATCAGCTGGGGCCCCATCTGAGGAGTCCTGAGATTCCCAAACAGACATGACGGGCCTAGACCTTGAATAAATCCCTCTCTCCATTGTTACCAGTCATCTCTATCAGAAACAACAAAGTAGACCCCTTTGTGGGCCCCCATAGGACCTTGCCCTCAACTTGGATCAACAATGGTAGAGAATGTTCCATCCTCTGAAGGGAGGATGGACAACATACTCTATGCTACACCTGAGGAAGATGGGTCCTGAAATTGGGGTAACTTGGAACATTCCTACTCATGACCACAGAATGTGAGCTCAGGTCTACATGGATGCAGAGGTCACATAGGCTCCTAAGCTGAATATGGGCCCCAGATCAGATCAAATCAATGGGGTTTATAGTCAACAATATTTATATATCTTTCCCATATTTGGGAGCTACTCTCTTCCCTGATCCAGCTTTCTGGTCCTTTTTCAAGCCATGACATCATGTCCCCAGACAATAACTTGGATCCACCTGCATATCAGATTTCAGGCTCAGAGAAAAAAAAAACAACTAGTATAGCCACAGGCCTTTTGGAATATAACTAAAATATGCCTGCTAGCTATCTACAAAATGGAGGACTCCCCCAATTCTTCATTTGCACTATTCCAGCCTTTAGGTTCATGATTACTCAACAATTTGGCTTTCAGTGTTACCTCTCTTTTTAGCCACCAGGTTCCAGATGCTACCATGATGCCAGCCAAACTTCCCTGGACAGACAGCCCCACCATTGTGTCCTGGAGCTCTGATTTCCCAGAACCCAGCCCCACTAGGGAAAGAGACAGGCTGGGAGTATGGATCAACCAGTCAACGCCCATGTTCAGCAGGGAAGCAATTACAAAAGCCAGACCTTCCACCTTCTGCATCCCACAATGACCTTGGGTCCATACTCCCAGAGGGATAAAGAATAGGAAAGCTATCAGGGGAGGGGATGGGACATGGAGTTCTGGTGGTGGGAATTGTGTGGAGTTGTACCTCTCTTATCCTATGGTTTTGTCAGTGCTTCCTTTTAATAAATAAAATTAAAAAAAAAAGAAATTTAAAAATAAAAAAATAACATCATATGACCAAAATCTTTTTTTTTTATTATTTTATTTTATTTTATTTTTTATTTAAGAAAGGATTAATTAACAAAACCATAGGGTAGGAGGGGTACAATTCCATACAATTCCCACCACCCAATCTCCATTTCCCACCCCCTCCCCTGATAGCTTTCCCATTCTCTATCCCTCTGGGAGCATGGACCCAGGGTCATTGTGGGTTGCAGAAGGTAGAAGGTCTGGCTTCCATAACTGCTTCCACGCTGAACATGGGCGTTGACTGGTCGGTCCATACTCCCAGTCTGCCTCTCTCTTTCCCTAGTAGGGTGGGTCTCTGGGGAAGTGGAGTTCCAGGACACATTGGTGGGATCTTCAGTCTAGGGAAGCCTGGCCGGCATCCTGATGACATCTGGAATCTGGTGACTGAAAAGAGAGTTAACATACGAAGCCAAACAAATTGTTGAAGAATCATGGACCCAAAGTTTGGAATAGTGGAGAGGAAATGTTAGGGGGGGTACTCACTGCAAACTCTAGTGTACTTCTGCTTTCAGGCATATATTTTGCAGTAGTTTACAGATACATGTGAACATATGCTCTCTCTCACAGAAACTGGTGTATATCTAGGTTTTGGGACTTTGTTAGAAAGTGAACCACCTGAGATGGAATTAGAGTATACTATGAAAGGAAAGGTCTCACCTGAGTAATGAAGTTGAAGGGTTGTCATTCCACACGTGAAGTCTCTGGACACAGTCTGAAGTGAAGCATGTTGAGTTGGCAATCATTGTGTTGGTTAGGTTGTGATTGGTAGATGCAATATTATTTGATATGGATTGGGAGAGGCATATGGGAAAGTGGGCCCTATCCAAGGGTTCCAGGACTGGGGGAAGTAGAGGCTCTATAGTGGAGATGTGAGGTTCCTACTCTCTTAGGGTTCAAAAAGACAATCGATAGTTAATGTTATCATCACATTGTTTGATAATTGGGCTAACTTTGAAAAGTCCTTTTGTTAGAGTTTGCTGTACAGTACCCAGTATCTTGTATATAGCTGTGCTATTGGTTGCTTCTGATCTACTTGGTCTAGGCTTTTGAGAGAGTCTGCATATCAATTACACAGCCTATATATTGAAAAGATTCAGTTTGTGTTTTGAAAAACTTCGAGACATACAATTAATTTTCCCCCTCTCGTATTAATTAACTAGTGATTTATATGACTACATTTTACTAGGAGTGTACATAAACACCATTCCCACCACCAAAAGACTGTGACCCATCCCTCCCACCCACTCCCACCCCCCACTGTCCAAGGAAGCTGCATGTCTACCCCTCACCACAGGGTTTTTACTTTGGTGCCCTACTTACTTGGTCAGGTCCTGCTTTTAGTTTCCCTTTCAGATTTCTTACTCAACTTCTGTTGATGAGTGGGATCATCCCATACTCATCTTTATCTTTCTGACTTAGCTCACTTAACATAATTCCTTCTAGCTCTGTCCAAGATGGGTCAGAGAAGGTTCATTGTTCTTGATAGCTGCATAGTATTCCATTGTGTATATATATCACAGCTTTCTCAGCCACTCATCTGGTGTTGGGCACCTGGGTTGCTTCCAGGTTTTAGCTATTATGAATTGTGCTGCTATGAACATAGGAGTACACACCTCTTTTTGGTTGGGTGTTATGGAGTCCTTGGGGTATAACCCCAGGAGAGGAATTACTGGATCATATGGAAGGTCCATGTCTAGCCTTCTGAGAGTTTTCCAGACTGCTCTCCACAGAGGCTGTACCAAATTACATTCCCACCAGCAATGTAAAAGGGTTCCTCTGTCCCCACAACCTCTCCAGCATTTGTTGCTGCTGTCCTTTCTGATGTATGCCATTCTTACAGGAGTGAGGTGGTATCTCAGTGTTGTCTTTATTTGCATTTCTCTGACAATCAGTGACCTAGACCAGTTTTTCATGTTTGTTAGCCTTTAGGATCTCCTCTGAGGTGAATGTTTTGTTCATATCCTCTGCCCATTTTTGGATGGGGTCATTTGCTTTTTTGGTGCTAAGTTTGCTGAGCTCTTTATATATTTTGGTGATTAGTTTCTTGTCTGATGTATGGCATGTGAAGATCTTCTCCCATTCTGTGAGGGGTCTCTTTGTTTGTTTAATAGTTTCTTTGGTTGTGCAGAAGCTTTCCAATTTGATGTAGTCCCATTGGTTTGTTTCTGCTTTAGTCTTCCTTGCAATTGGGTTTGATTCATCAAAGATGTCCTTGAGGTGTAGGTGGGAAACTGTTTTACCAATGTTTTCCTCTATGTATTTGATTGTTTCTGGTCTGACATCTAGGTCTTTGATCCATTTGAGTTGATTTTTGTTTCTGGTGAGATAAAGTGGTTCAATTTCATTCTTCTGCATGTTACAACCCAGTTTTCCCAGCACCATTTATTAAAGAGAGCCTCCTTTTTCCATTTAATTCTTTGGGCCCCCTTATCAAAGATTAGTTGTACATAGGTGTGGGGAGACCAAAATCTTATAACCAACTATTAATCACAAATAGAAGAAAAGAAAAGAAGAGAAAATAAAAGAAAAGGAAAGGAAAGAAAAGAAATGGCTGCCAGGAGCTATGAATACATTTTATACTTAGCCTCCCCCTGCACAAAATCAGTGGTGGCAATAAAAAGAAATAAGCACACACACATGTATGCAGGTGTGCATGTGTGGATGACTGCTTCCATTTGTAAAAAGAGATTTGGCTTCTCTGACACCCATATTCTGTACTATGGCATATTTTCTTATTTGAGGCTTAGAAAAGCTTTCTTTTTAAAAAAAATGTTTTAAATTATCATTATTTGTTGGATAGAGACAGTCAGAAACTGAGTGGGGAGGGAGAGAGAGAGAGACAGACAGAGACACCTGCAGCCCTGTTTCACCACTGACAAGGCTGCAGTGGGAACTGTGGGCCTGGAAATTGAACCCTTTTGCACATTGTAACATGTTCGCTCAACCAGGTGCGTCCAGCCAGGTGCACTACCACCAAGCACCTAAGAAAACCTCCTATGGGATGTTCTTTCAGGCACCAAATGTGGACCTCAGTCTGCTGGAATTTCAGTGCAAAAGCATCTGTGTACACTCGATCTTAATTCCTGTCTTTCTACCTCTCCACTTTGAAGGTGAAGAAATAATGCCTTCCTTGCAACACCAAGTATTTATCAGACATAAATCTTTCATGGCATAACACAACAAGCTGAGACAGTAGACTTATCCTAGTGCCAGAGGGCTGGGTGACTTTGGGAAAGTCACTTCACTCCTTTGAATGCTATACTTTAGTTTTAGACATCTTTTGCCACCGGAATTTGTTTGTTTGTATTTGGAGAGCTGGGGATAATTCCTAGAGCTTTGTACATGCTAACCATGTACTCTGCCACCAAGCTCCATTCCCAGTTTCTTCCGTATCTTTTAAATTATTTGTTTGTTTGTTTGTTTGTTTTTAATTTATTTTGGAGAGAGAGGGAGAGAAACAGAGAAATTGAGAGAGAAGGGAGAAATGAAGAGGGACACACACACACACACACACACACACACACACACACACACACACACACACATCTGCAGTTCTGCCTCCCTGTTCATGAAGTTTCACCCTACAGGAGAGGACCTGAGGCTTGAATCTGGGTCCTTGTGCACTGTAATATGTGTGTTCTAACAGGTGTGCCATTACCCATCCCTACCTCCATATCTTCTTAAACAAATACAACGGATCAAATAATCTCCAGCACAGGTATTTCCTGTTTTCCTCATCTAGCAATTGTCTCAAGTCCTTTTTCTTATACATCCTCCATCAGGATTTTTTTTTTTTTTTCTTTTCTGCACGAAGAGAATTTGAATGCTTGAGATTTCCTGAAAAGAGCATTATCTATTCTCAACACTATGCTCTTTCCTCATATTTGTGGTGAGCACTCTAGCCCCATGGTCCAAATGATGTTCATTTTCTTTTGTTGTTTTAATTTATTTATTTGTTTAAGAAAGGAGACATTAACAAAAATCATAGGATGGGGAGGGGTACAACTCCACACAATTCCCGCTTCCCAACCTCCATATCCCATCCTTTCCCCAATAGCTTTCCCATTCTCTATCCCTCTGGGAGCATGGACCCAGGGTCATTGTGGGTTGCAGAAGGTGGAAGGTCTGGCTTCTGTAATTGCTTCCCCGCTGAACATGGGTGTTGACAGGTCGATCCATACTCCCAGTCTGCTTCTCTCTTTCCCAGTAGGGTGGGTCTCTGGGGAAGTGGAGCTCCAGGACACATTGGTGGGGTCTTTAGTCCAGGGAAGCCTGGCCAGCATCTTGATGGCATCTGGAACCTGGGGGCTGAAAAGAGAGTTAACATACAAAGCCAAACAAATTGTTGAAGAATCATGGACCCAAAGGTTGGAATAGTGGAGATGAAGTGTTGGGGGGTACTCACTGCAAACTCTAGTGTACTTCTGCTTTCAGGTATATATTTGCCCTAGTTTATGGATACGTGTGAACATATGCTCTATCTCACGGAACCTGGTGTATATCTAGGTTTTGGGACTTTGTTAGGAAGTGAACCACCTGGGATGGAATTAGAGAATACTATGAAAGGACAGGTCTCACCCGAGTGATGAAGCTGAAGGGTTGTCGTTCCACACCTGAAGTCTCTGGACACAGTCTGAAGTGAAGCATGCTGGGGTGGCACTCACTGTGTTGATTAGGTTGCAATCAGCAGATGCAATATTATTTGATAAGAATTGGGAGAAGCATACGGGAAAGTGGACCCTACCCTAGGATCCCAGGCTGGGGGGAGTTTAGGCTCTATAGTGGAGATGTGGGGTTCCTGCTGTCTTAGGGTTCAAGAAGACAATGGATAGTTACTGTTATCATCACATTATTTGGTAATTGGGTTAACTTTGAAAAGCCCCTTTGTTAGACATACAATCAATTTCCCCCCTCTCATATTAATTAAATAGTGATTTATATGACTACAATTTAATAGGTGTGTACATAAACACCATTCCCATCACCAAAAGATTATGTCCCATCCCACCCCCACCCCACCCCCCCCCCCCGCTGGCCCAGGAAGCTGCATGTCCACCCTCCCCCTCACCACAGGGTTTTTTTCCTAAAGCCCAGCTTTAAGGCCATCTCCTTTAGGCTGTTTCCTGCCTACCCCTCTTGACTGAGGTTTCTTCTTAATTCCTAGAACTCTGAACTCAGTTCCATAAAATGAACACTGCATTTCTGCCTGTATCGTGAGCTTACTTTGGCATTCTTAAACAATACAGTGGCAACTATCAGTGGTTTTGCAATTTCTTTTAATCTTTTGCAAGACTTTACACAGAGTATGTATTCAGTGTTGTTTACTACAGAATCTTTTTCTCACTGAAGGGCATATGGTCAAACAAGAAACCAGTTTGCACTTGAATGAACTAATTAGTTTCTGGCATTTTTTTTTTCTTTTTGCAAAACAGAACTCAAACAGGATACTCCTCATTGCAGCACGTTACTGGAAACGTTTTTTAAAGAGTGGATGATTGTTGACTACGAAACAAGCTTCACAGGTGCTCTAGTGTTCTTGGGTTAAGAGTGCTTCCTTTAAGTAATAACGCAAGGGATTTTTTAAATTTACTTCTTTCTTCCTTCTGTGAAGGATTTCCTGACATCCTTAGACACAGCATTTGCTATTGTTAATGGTCAAAAAATTTCAGACATTCTTCAATACTTCCTGTATATTATTTTAATTTTCACAACCATTCCTGTGTTACTGATGTTTAACTGGATTTCACAGATTCATATTGAGGCATAAAAGGAGAAATAATTAAGCATGAATCACCAGCTAGCAGCATTGAGTCAGAATTCTCACCTGGGTCAGTAGAGTCCAAAGTTCCGTTATTTTTATCTCTTCTCTAACTAACCTAGCGTTTTGATGACTTAACATCACAGGGCCTTTCAGTTGTTGTTTGAGGACCAGACATCTGGGGAGACTCTAAGTTCTTGAAGTGAACTGTCTTGAATGTCTGGCATGTGACAGGTGCTTAATGAAAGATGATTGAATGTCAGCTGGAAGGGGAGATCAGAATGAGACATAAGTAACAATGTATCTCTGGCCAGGTGGTCATGACAAATGTTAATAAGTAGCCTGACCAATATGAGAGGCAGAGAAACCAAAGATCCCCTCCAGCCTTTGAAATAACAGCGGTCCCTTACTTTGAGGGTCACCCTCTTAAATACCTATGGCCTGTCCATGCCCTAGACTAACGCCTATCATGGTATGCACTAATAGGGACCTACATCAATCAATAATTCAGAAGATCTGTGTATTACTTGCTTTATTAGTTGCAAATGCAGAACCCACCCTTGCTAGTTTAAGCCATACAGAAATTTACTAAGGATTCTTGGAAGTATATAGAATCCAATAAAGGTGAGGGCTTATTCAACTAGAAATGCCACCTCTCTGTGAACGAAGTGATCTAATAGCTGCCACAGCTAGGACTGAACAGCATGATTCAGCAGTTACACTAGACTGAGAATACTTGAAGTCCAGCCAAAAAATGTATTCGAAGCTTGATGCTGCAGCCTTTCTTTAAAAAAAGATGTCATCCCTGGAGTGCCACCATCATTACACTGCTTTCTTGCTTACCAGTCAGTGAGATTTTTGAGATAATCACAGCTCTCTGTATTGACATGCAAGATTAACAAAAGAAAGGCTGAGATAAAGGACTTCTCATTTGTAACTTGGTAGAGCAGAAGTCAACTTGCAAAGTATTCCCCCAAATGTAGGAAGGTGGTTTAAAATATGCCGGTTTAAGAGATACTCAGATTGTAATCGAGACAGGAACAAGCTAACTGGACATATCCTCCATGCTACACGTCTTGCGTGCCCCTCCTTTCTTGCAAAAGTCACACAAATGATACCATGAGTGTCTCCAGTCACACTATTCTGTTAACAGCAAAGTGCTAATAATAACATTTCTTGGTTATTGTTGGACAATCGTTTCTCCTTCTCCTTCTTCTCCTCCTTCTTCCTCTTCTTTTCTTCCTCCTCCTCCATCTTCTGTCATTATTAAAGACATAATGACACACAGGACAACTGTTGTCACAGGGATACAGTTTTTCATCTCCGCTGGTAGTCATATATATGCCATTCCCACTACCAGCTTAAGTCCTCTTCCACCACTAAGCACCAGTGTCCCAATCCTCTCCCAACTCCCTGTCCACCTCCCACATCTGTGATCCCTCCCACCCCTGTTCACAGTCCTTGACTTTGCCACAGTAGGCTATGTCTAGTTCAAGTTTCACCCTGTGCTTTCTCTTTCTTTCTGTGTTTCTTAAGGTATACCTAAGTGGAAGGGCTTATTTCTGGGCTCTCAATTCTACTCCATTGATCTGTGCTTCTGTTTTTGTTCCCTAGCCTGCAGTTTTGTTTATGAGAGATCTGTAATATGATTTCAAGTCAGGGTATGCGACATCTCACTTTTTAATTATTTTATTTTGTTAGTAATTTAATATTAATTTACAAAATTTTTAAATAATAGGCGTATAATCCCTAACTATACCCACCACCAGATTTCTGTGTCCTCATCCCCTCTATTGGAAACTGCAGTGGTTCTCCCAAGGCCAAAGATAATGGTTGACAGTTATGTCTCTCTCTCTATCTATCTATATTTATATATATTTACCCATTTTTCCTATGGTCCTGCCTTCTCTTTCTAAGTCACACCTAGACCTATTACTACTTCTAAATGACCTTCTTCTTCTTCTTCTTCTTCTTCTTCTTCTTCTTCTCCTTCTCCTTCTCCTTCTCCTTCTCCTTCTCCCTCTCCCTCTGTGTCCCCCTCCCCCCTCCTCCTCCCCCCTCCTCTTCCTCCTCCTCCTCTTCCTCCTCCTCCTCCTCCTCCTCCTCTTTCTTCTTCTCTCCAGGTTCTGATGGAGTTGAAGTTCAGAGCACTCTGGTCCTCTTTCCCCATCATTTCCCCCCCTTCAGTAGTGTGGACCTAAGTTCCACAGAAGGTGGAAGATCTGGCTTCTGTAATTGCTTCTCTGGTGGTCATGGGCATTGGCGGGTTGACCCATATCCCCAGCCTGTTTGTATCTTTCCCTAATGGGGTAGGGCTCCACTTTTATTACTTTTCTCAGAATTGCTTTGGTGATTCTGAGTATTTTCTGGTTCTAGACATATTTGTGTAACTTTTGTTCTATTCCCTTAAATCTTGTGTAATTTTGATAGAGATTACATTAAATTTATATATAGTTCTAGATAGGATTGTAATTTTAACAACGTTAATTCTTCTAATACACGAGTATAAAATATCTTTCTATTCCTCTGTGTCTTTTTCTATTTCTTTTAGTAGTGACTCATAATTTTTTGTGTACAAGTCTTTCACTCCTATGGTAAGTATATTCCATTCCAAGATACCTTATTGTTTTTGCTAATATTGTAAATGGAACTGCTTTCTGGACTTCTTTGTTCCCTGGGTTAGTGTTTAAATAGAAGAATGTCACTGCATATTAAATTTTTACCCAGACACCTTGCTATAATTACTTCTTAGAATGTTCTGAAAACAGGCAGCCTTAAGGGCATCAAGTATATTATCTTATTTAAATATCAAGTTGATACTAATGCTCAACAAAGTTAGTCTTTAATACAATACATATAAAATGTTAAAAATCCATACCAAAATTAGAATTATATACATGTTCCTTGAACTTTTTGTATCATAACACTTTTCTAATTTTACTGTTATTATATCTTTGACAGCTGTCATACAAGAAGAAGAATGTCTGTCTTGTCCACTGTTGTATCTCCAACATCTGTTGTATTTATTCATTCATTTAACAGATAACATAGCTGTCAGTTTCTGTCTGGCACGTTCAAACATTTACTTAAGAACAATGCGTAGAATTCATCTAATGTTCCTGGCACTGTCACTAGGTGTTGGGATTATGGCGGAAACAAGACGGCCAAGACCTCTGTGTCATGAGATTTATATTATGTCCAAAGGAATACTCAACAAATAATATGCAAGTATATGAAATAATTTTTTATTTCATTTATTTATTTTCCTTTTGTTGCCCTTGTTGTCTTTTTTGGTTGTTGTTGCTGCTTTTGTTATTGACGTCATCGTTGTTGGATAGGACAGAGAGAAATGGAGAGAGGAGGGGAAGACAGAGGGGGGAGAGAAAGACAGACACCTGCAGACCTGCTTCACCGCCTGTGAAGTGACTCCCCTGCAGGTGGAGAGCCGGGGGTTCGAACGGGGATCCTTAAGCCAGTCCTTACACTTTGCGCCACGTGTGTTTAACCCGCTGCACTACCACCCAAATCCCATGAAATAATTTTAAGTCATAAGTGCTATGAGAAAAAAAATAAATCAAATAATAATGGGGTGAAGTATGTAGGGTGACTTTTTAAATATTTATTTATTTTCCCTTTTGTTGCCCTTGTTGGTTTTCATTGTGGTTGCAGTTATTGTTGTTATTAATGTCATCATTGTTAGGAGCAGAGAGAAATGGAGAGAGGAGGGTAAAGGAGGGGAAGACAGAGAGGGGGGAGAGAAAGATAGACACCTGCAGATCTGTTTCACCACCTGTGAAGCGACTCCCCTGCAGGTGGAGAGCGGGGGTTGGGGGTGGCGGGTGGGCTCGAACCCGGATCCTTATGCCCTGTCCTTGTGCTTTGCATCCCCTGCACTTAACCCGCTGTGCTACCACTCGACTCCCCAGGATGACATTTTTTACAGAGCCAACATGTGGTATACCAGTACAAATGTGGAAACTATGTCTTTGAAAACCCAGGAAATCATACTTTGTATGATGGGACTAGCAAGTGCAGTCTCTGAGTTGGGAATGAAACAGAGCATGATAAGTAATGAAAAATCATTTCTTGGAGGTGAGTTCAGAGTTGCCCCAGGCCATATATAACCTAGAAGCTACTCCCTGACAGGGAATTTAAGTTGTAGTCAATATAAGGACAATGTTGGGGCATGTTGACAAGAGATTGCTATGATTTTTTGTAGTTTTAACTAGACTGTGTGAAAGGCTACGTGGAGATTAACGTGGGATGGTGCAAGATTTGAAACAGGGAACATGTAGGAGGCTATTTTCAAGAGTAGAATTTAGGTGGAAGAATAGTATGTGGGATAAGCAAAAAATGGTTTGATTTTGATGTCTGCTTTAGAGGTGGAAATACAGGTTTCTTACTGGAAGTAAAAATAAAGAAACATTTTCTAATTTATTCAACTGAGGCAGGAAAAGAAAATTACTTGAATAACCAGGTGAATGGCCACACCATTTCCTAAGATGCAGAAAACATGGAGCAGATTTCACTTCAGACATGGAGTAGGCGTAGGAGTAAAGATTTTCAGCGATACTGGATATATAAGTTAGAATTTCTTTTGTGTAATAAGGACTAGCTGCACAAGCTTTGGAGACATGTGTATACAGAAGAAATTTCAAGTCTTGGGGATAGATGGGGTCACTTTCATTAAAACTCAATACTAAATGAATGTCTATGGATGGAGATTGGGCTGAAACTTCTATCCGACTCAAAGCCTTGAGACATATAACTTACACTGATCAGTTATGTGAGCTTCAGCAATGTCCTTACTGAACTTTCAGACACTAAGAGGAACAACTTAACTGAAGGAGAGAGGACAAAGTGATAGAGGGATATGACTACTGAGAAAAAGGGAGTTAAAGAAGAAGTGCCATGTTGGGCTAGCGGTGCGCATGCATGCACGAGAAAGAGAGAAAGAGAGAGAGAGAGAGAGAGAGATGACCCAGGAACTAAGCTTGTGGCAGCAAGGCAATTCAAATCTTTATTCATTTGAATGCCCCAGAGTCGGGTGTAGCACACCTGGTTAAACCATGTGGCACAAACCACAATGGCCGGCGTCCTCCTTCTGGTCTGCCTGCATGCTTCTCCAGGCCGGACAAGGGCAGAGACAAGCCGGAAACAGAAGTGGCTTGACAGTACCATACATGGTTAGAAAAGGGGTGGAGAAAGGTGAAAGGGGCTGGGAATGGTAGGGGGCTTCCTTAGCAACTGTTGCTAAGGGTTTAACTGGTAGGATTAATAATGCCCTGTGGGGAATTAGGAAGGAGACCTTTAGTCATTGGTAAGACAAAGCAGAAGATTGATAAGTAGATAATAAAAGAGCGGGCCATAGTATCAAGGAATGGAGCAGGAGGAGCTGGCCTAATGTTTTAAGGAATGCCAGGCTCCTGGAGGCAGAAAAATGCAGGGTGTTTTGTGAGGTAGGGAGTCTGATATGACATGGTGAACCTTTGGGGTTCCTGTATCCCCTCTTGCTCAACCTCTTGGTAGAGAGAGACTGACAGGACGGACACACCCCTCAGGTCAAGCCCTACCAGGCTCTACCACATCCTCACAATTTCCCTACTGTGCCAACTGAATAAAACCTGAAAGGGAGAGGTAAGCTGGGGGAGGAGGAAAAGAGGGCAAGACGTACAGGTCCTGCCTGGGACTTGTTTGATCTTCTTCTGCTACCTCACACTGGGTCTTGTTTTGAGTAGAATCATCCCCTGCCAGATCAGTGCTTTTTCTGATTTGTTGGGGCTCATTTTATAATGCCTCTTGGGAGCAATTTATTTCTATTTGGTGTTCGAAGTAATTTTTTTCCCCCTCCCTTGGGAAATTTAAAACAAATCCCAACAGATCCAGTCATCTCATGACAATTTGGGCTACTTTTGTATATTGATGCTGGGAAACTTAGCAAACTGTAAGTGGTATTTTGGTATGAACCTACTTTGAACTCCACCTTACACCCCAATCATGGTTTTCATTTAAAAAATTTATTTATCTGTTTTTTCGCTGCCAGGGTTATCACTGGGGCTCACTGCCAACACTATAAATCCATGACTCCTGGTGGCCATCTTTGCCTTTCTTTCTTTCTTCCAATTTTTGACAGGACAGAGAGAAACTGAGAAGGGAGGGAGTAGATAAATAGGGAGAGAAAGATAAACACCCACAGATCTGCCTCAGTGCTTGTGAAGTGTCCCCTCTGCAAGTGGGGGGTGGGGGTTCAAAAGTGGGTCCTTCTGCATGGTAATATGTTCACTTAACTGGGTGTACACCATCCAGTTCCTGTCATTTAAAAAATATATATATCTGCCTCCTATTTAAGTTTCATTACTGTCTTTAAATACCCCTCACAGCTATACTGAGTGCTATAAAAGAATAAGGTAGGGAATAAGGAACAAAAATAACATTAAACGAACCTTAATTTCAAAACAACAAGGGCAACAAAAGGGAATAAATAAATATTTTAAAAAAAATTTTAAAAAAAGAAGCTTAATTTCAAATCATGTTTCACTGACTTTATAAATTCACTGTTGGACACATGTCTCAACTTCTGGCTGAGAAACTATGTCGTTCAGGTCCATGAAGGGACTGTGCCCTAGTGTTCTGCTCTGTCTTCCTCTTCCCCAGGGAAGGAGTAATTGAGCTCAGTTATTTTTTCCTTTAGTCACTCTGAGAATGAAGAGTTGAATCAACTTAACTACTTGTACCAGAGCTAAAAAGAAACCCAGAGGTTGCCAACATACTTATCATCATGTCTTGGGTCAAATCTAGGTTAGTTTAACTCCATCTGGAAAAAATCAGTGTAGCCACTTGCTACCTTTGGCTTGTTGCTGGGGTCCTAGGGCACACTTTCAAATACATATGGGAAACAGATGACTTGAACCTGTATGGACATGTCCATATCAAACACTAATGGCTGAGTCATTGTCAGCTCACATCTGGAACAGACAGGTCACCACACTCCAGAAGCAAGGCATCTCCTGAGGTCTTTGGCATTGATCATGAGAGAAGCAGTCGCAAGCAGGTGGGGGAAAAGCCAGAGACAAAGAGCTTTGAATTATTGAGTTCCAAGCTGGTGTGGCATGGAAGAATCCTAATGAAAACTAATTTAGGAAGGTTTAAACTATGACCAGCATAGAGGATGTTTATTTAAATCCACTTCTGTTCGTTTCTAAAAACAGGATAGCAAAGTTCCCTGTAATACAGAAATCCTTATGAACCCAGGCACTTTGGGGGATAAGTCAGGGAGAAGGGAATTCTATTTCTGGTTATTCATCATTGGTGAACATTTATTAGGAACTGATTCTAAGCTTCCTTTTACTCTGCCTGGGGCAGACACAGAAAAAAAAAAGGTTGTCATGGAAACGGCAGATAGCTCTGATTTACTCTGGATCCAAATGAGGTGCTAAAAGCCATTTGACCAAACTATTGTCTAAAGTAAAAAAAAAAAAAAGCCCAAGAAACTTCAAAACTCTCTTATCACCAGATTTCTGGTTTTGTGCACAATTCCTGCAATCTTGTCCTAAAATGTGTTACAGAATCAGGGTCATTCTAATGAAGGGGAAGGCATTCAAGCAGAGAGCTCTGAAGTCTGTGTTACCTTTTTGGTGATACAAATCAGCTCTCATCTCTGCATTAGGCTTAAATAGCAAGAATAAGGGGCTCCAGACAGAGGGAAACTATATATCCAGGGGACTAGGGTGAATGGATTACATCACCTGTTTCTTTTCAGTTCACAGTACTGTTTCAAAAACACCCAGATTTCCAGAGATGGAAGACACACACACACACACACACACACACACACACACACACACACAACAATTGGGTTACCTTTTATAGACTTCTCAAATTCTAGATTTACTACTTAGTGCTTCTGTGATTTTGGGAAAATCCTCCCCACCCCCCCAAAGGCAGGACTTCAGCTGACTCCCATGTTAAACAGTTATCAGTTATTGGATTACAGGACTGCTTGAAGAACAAATGAATGACTATGTGAAAGCCTTTTTGTCCCCCCCCCCCCTTTCTTTTAAATATTAGGCAGTACTGGCACTTTTATTTAGTTCCATGGGAAGAGGTCAGCACCCAGTTCAGGGCTATGCTACATTTATTCAGCTTTGAGTTCTCAGAGTCTGGCCTAGTGCCTGGTTTACTGTAGAAGTTTAGTCAATGTTTGCTATTGAAGAAAGAAGAAAGGATTGCAAACACTTTACCTGAAATCTCTTTGATATTTGATTCCAAGAATCAAAAGAGGCTTCTTTAGATCATCTGAGGCATCCTTTGTCTCTGGTCAGAAGAAGACAGTTTGGTCTAGACTAAAAGCTGTGCCAAGGACAAGAGAGTCCTTGAATTTTCATAGCTAGTCTATAAGGACAGGAGATAGAAGTTTCACTAGGCAATAAGAGAATAGATCTACTTCTAGATAAGGCTGTTTTCTGCACTGACACAGTCAAGTCCATCTTCTCTTAAACAATTCTATCATCCTTACTTTCCTTTTGACTAATGGGGTGGTGTCTTTAGTTAATTCCCTTCCACTGAAAATACAAACATCTTTTTAAGACAATGGCATGTCATAGAATTATTATTTAGTCTTTGAACCCGCAGAGAGTTAGGACAGCTAAACACCGAGCAGGAAACTTTTCAAAGGAAAGGAAGGATTATGGGTAGAGTGTGGGTATCTTCTCCGGGAACATGGATAAACCAGTATCTTTGGTGAGTTTCATACAAGGTGGGAATGACAAAAAAAAGCACAAGGAAGAGGAAACTTCAGAACATTAAGATTTTGTGGCAGATTCTGATTAGATTACCACCAGGCACACTATAGGGAATGGTGAACAAAAGACAGGCTTCACGGTTGAAGAGCTCGTGAGTCAGCTAGAAACATGTCATGTCCTATATTGTAATTTTGTCTCTGAGGTCTGACATTCTCTCCTATTGTTAATATCCAGGAATAAACTAACTATTGATTAGACCCCCCCCCCCCCCCGGCCTCTTATGCCATCAGCAGAACTATTAAGGGGCATTATCTAAGTATGGTTGGGGCTGTGTGAAGGCTGAAAGGGAGGGTTGGAATCAGAGATCATAGCTTGGCTAGCTGCCGAGTTTATCGACTAAGATCATCTTACTTTCATCTCCTGGGAGATTTGTGAGAGGCCAGCACTCCTCTTGTTTGACTAGAGAACGTGAATCTTAACAGTAGAGAGAAGGAATGAGATTGGGATCATAAATAAGTTTGAGAATGATAGGGTGGTCCCAAACACATTGTAAGCAACCGTGAGTGAGCCAGAACTCCGAGTCTGCACATTCATACCATGTACGTGAGGCCCTGAGCTCCCAGCCGAACATGATTGGCACTCATTGGAAAGTGACCAGCTCAGGTCCCCCAGTCCTCTGAAGATAAGACAGGGGAAGTAATGACAAGAGGGGAGAGGCTGAGAAATGGCATTCCCCGGATAATCAGAAGGGATTGCAGAAAGCTCGGGGAATGTTGTTGCTTGCAGGAAAAGACAACGGCATTATCTCAGAAACATCTGGTGGCAACAGGAATGAGGCTCTGAGCAGTGGTCACGTAGCCTCAGCTGACGCTTTGCAGACGACCATGATCAAACCATTTCCTGACAGAAGTGGGTCAGCTAGTAGCTTGTATTCAGGAAAGAGTGGAGTAAGGAGTAAGAGCCGCAAGGAGTAAGAAGAAGGATCCACTGAGGTTGTGGGGTTCCTCTCGCAAGAAAACCAAGAGGCACTACTGGAAGCTTCCTCTAGGTTGGGCAAGCTCCAGACTGAGGGAGAGTGCAAAGACCACTTCATCTTGCCAGTGGAAGATTGGTTTACATTCAAGTGGGCTGATGGTCCAGGAACCTCTGTGTCAAATGGCCTTTGTGGTTTTCAGGGCTCAGTCCTACACATGCTTTTTATCCGCGCACAGAAGTGATTCTGTACAGGCTAACTGGTTATTACCTTCAAAAATAACTAAAGTATTTTACACAACATGAGGGTTTCTGGCTCAGAATAGATCTTTTTCACATATGCGTTTATATAGCTTTGAACTCTGAAGTCAAAAGGAATTCTCTACTTTCCCTACAGTCTCCATTTATTCACTTTCTTCAAAACCTTCTCTCTCCAAGTCTTATATTAGTAACTCCTGTTCTAGATGACAGTACAAATATATGTTTGCTAGGCCCTGGCAATGAGTAGGTATTGAATAAATACTTAGAGCTTTATTAAAGCAAAAAATGATCTCCATTGAAACCCACACTGTGTGATCTTGGGTGAATGGTTGAAATTTCTAAGCTTCTGTCTTGCCCATGTTCCCCTGAGGGATAAAAATACTAATCTCTCTGAGCAATCTGAGAGAAAAAAATGAAAAAAAAAAGCTTAGTGTGATGCAGGGACATGGTGAGCTCTCTGTAAATATTCTGTGAATGACCAACACAAATGTTCAGTCATAGGGTGGTGATACACAGGTCTCTTCTTGTTGCTAGAACAGACATTCATTTCATTCAGTCTGCATGAGAATTATAGTGGACGGAGGAGGAGTCAGCAATGGCTACCAAAATATCAGTTTTGTGGTGGGGCAAGCTTGTTGGTGAGGGAAGCAGAACTTCAATTTCATCATTGCTGAGATCCACAAGCAATAAAGAAAGAAGCTGCCAATTGAATTGGAAAGATGAAGGTGTGGTTGTGAGCACAGATTTTGGGAGACAAACTTTTTTTTTTTTAAGTCTATGCATTAAAAAGCTTGAGACAGACATCTATTCCCCCGCTCCTATTGATTAAATAGTGTTTTATAAAACTATTACTGATAGGAGTCATTATTACTTAATAAGAGCCATTCCCACCACCAAAGGTCTGTGTCCCCCTATAGTGGAGCTGAAAAAAATCTCCCTTCTCTCCCCTCCCCAGAGTTTTTTTTTTTTTTTTTTTTTTTTACTTTGGTGCAATACTCCAGACTCAGTCAAATTCTCCTGTGCATTTCCCTTCCTGTTCCTCTTTCTCAACTTCTGTTTGCCAGTGGGATCAAACATGTTTAATATTTACCAGGCACCTGTCTTTCTCCTAAATGTCCTTGAGTTCTCAGTCTTCTCCACTGCCATTGAAAAATCAAGGTAATACAGTCTCCTCTTTGGATTTTTGGTTTACTTAGATAATTTATGGGAACAAACTACCAGCAATTCATATCCCCGGATTTATCTTTGGTCAAATATTATTTTATTTTTTGCTTTATTTTAATAAGAGAAAAAAATATACAGATATAGAGAGTGAGAGTTTGCAAGAGGAAGAGATGTCAGAATATCACAATACTGATCAGCTCTGGTTTATGGTGTACAGAGGCTTGAACCTGGGACTTTGGAGCCTCAGACATGAGAGTCTGATCACATAAGCATTGCACTGTCTTCCCCGCCCACCAAGAGATATTCTTTATTCCACAACCATATGGTTGGCACCAGGGCCATCCACCTTTCTTCTCTAGGACTGCTTCCTATAATAAAAGAGTTTGCTTATTTAGTGGGCGAAATTCCCCCAATAACTGAGTGTGCTGGCCCACTGCTAAATTCTTCTTGGAGAGCTGCCTGCAGCCAAAGGTAATTGGCCTCATTCAAGGCTGCACACACCCATTCCCTGGGGGCAGGTCTCTGCTGAGGTGCAAAGTGCAGCTAAGTTAGTTTAGGGCATTGGCGAGGGCCAACCCAGTTTCTGAGTTCCTACAAGGCATTAGATGAATCCTTTTTGTTAGTGTGTATTCTGTCCTATCCCGTGGCTCTAACTTCCTTGTAGATATCATTCTGGAGAGATTTCTCTAAGAAACGTCTGGGTACAAGTATCTGTCTCAGAGTATGTTTCTCGGGAATCCAAAAACAAATAAATAAATAAAAATGGAAACTTACAGACAAAGCACAAGGACCGGCGTAAGCATCCCGGTTCGAGTCCCTGGCTCGGCTCCCCACCTGCAGGGGAGTCGCTTCACAGGCAGGCGGTGAAGCAGGTCTGCAAGTGTCTCTCTTTCTCTGCCCCTCTCTGTCTTCCCCTCCTCTCTCCATTTCTCTCTGTCCTATCCAACAACGAATGATATCAACAATAACAATAATAACCACAACGAGGCTACATCAACAAGGGCAACAAAGGGGCGGGAAAAAAAAAGGCCTCCAGGAGCGGTGGATTCATGGTGTAGGCACGGAGCCCCAGCAATAACCCTGGAGGAAAGAAAAAAAAAATTTTTTTTAATGGAAATTTGCATGATTTTAGCTGCAGCCTCTGTGAGTTAAAAAATATTTTGTTTGTTGTATCTGGGTCAGATTAGTAGGGACCCACATGCATTACAGAGGAAGATCAAGATTATCATCTCAGGGGCTGTGCGACGTGGTTAAGCGCACATAGTACTAAGCACAAGGACCGGAGCAAGGATCTGTGTTCAAGCCCCTGGTTCTCCCACCTGCAGAGGGATCACTTCACAAGCAGTGAAGCAGGTCTGCAGGTATCTGTCTTTCTCTGTCCCTCTCTATCTCTCTCTCACTTCTCAATTTCTCTCTGTCCTATCCGATAAGATGGGGGAAAATGGCCACCAGGAGCAGTGGATTTGCAGTGCTGGGGGGAAAAAAAAGATAAAAAAAATATTATCTCCTTCTTATATCCTTAATATAGGTAGCAGAGATCTTGCTAACGAAGATCATACAATAAGTGACCAGGCGACATCACCTAGTTAAGCCATAGTGCACAAGGATGCAGGTTCAAGTCCCTGTTCCCCACCTGCAGGGAGAAAGCTTCACAAGTGGTGAAGCAATGATGCAGATATCTCCCTGTCTCTCTCCTCTTTTTTAAAAAATTTAAAAAAATTTTTTATATTTATTTATTCCCTTTTGTTGTCCTTGTTGTTTTATTGTTATAGTTAATATTGATGTCGTTGTTGTTGAATAGGACAGAGAGAAATGGAGAGGGGAGGGGAAGACAGAGAGGGGGAGAGAAAGACAGACACCTGCAGATCTCTTTAACTGCCTGTGAAGCGACTCCCCTGTAGGTGGGGAGCAGGGAGCTCGAACCTCGAACCAGGATCCTCATGCTGGTCCTTGCACTTTGCACCACGTGCCCTTAACCCACTGCACTACTGTGCAACTCCCTCTCTCTCCCTTTCTTTCTTTTTTTTTTCCTCCAGGGTTATTGCTGGGCTCGGTGCCTGCACCACGAATCCACCGCTCCTGGAGGCCATTTTCCCCCCCTTTGTTGCCCTTGTTATTGTAGCCTTGTTGTGGTTATTATTATTGCCATTGTTGATGTTGTTCGTTGTTGGATAGGATAGAGAGAAATGGAGAGAGGAGGGGAAAGGAGGGGAAGACAGAGAGGGGGAGAGAAAGATAGACACCTGCAGACCTGCTTCACCGCCTGTGAACCGACTCCTCTGCAGGTGGGGAGCCAGGGGCTCAACCAGGATCCCTACGCCAGTCCTTGCGCTTTGCACCACATGCGCTTAACCCACTGCGCCACCGCCCAACCCCCTCTCTCTCCCTTTCTATCTCCCCCTCTCCTCTCAATTTCTCTCTGTCTCTATCCAATAGTAAAGAATAATAATTAAACTTAGAAGTATATTCTTGATCTCACTCTGAGGCAGAAGTTTAAAAACAAGATCAGAAAAGAAAACACAAGTAGAACCTGAACTGGAAATGGCGTATTGCACCAAAGAAAAAGATTCTGGGGTGGGTGAGTGGGGAGAATACAGATCCAAGAAGGATGACAGAGGACTTAGTGGGGTTGTATTGTTATATGGAAAACTGGGAAATGTTATGCATGTACAAACTATTGTATTTACTGTTGAATGTAAAACATTAATTCCCCAATAAAGAAATTTAAAAAAAGAAGTATATTCTTTAAAATAAAAAGACCACACAGTAAAGTGGGATCAAGACCAATGTTATCTGGAAGGACACGGAGAGTGAAGTAAGTGGTAGCCCTCACCTGAGGCAGGTTTTCTGAATAGTAGTCACACACAGAGAGCAGCTCTGTCCCCTACTCTAACCAATGGCCTCCCCAGAAACAGAAAAGCAAAGTCCAAAGTACTCAAGGGTCCTTTCCCAGAATACTTGCTTCCAGTGTCAGAGTTACTCTTATCTTGCAGCAGGAGGGAGAGTCTTTATTGGATGTTTCTTCTCTTTCCTGAAAGAGGGAAGTGTGAACTTATCTGGGCAGGGGAGAGGGAGCCAGAGCAACCAGCAAGCACCATCTCCAGCTGCTACACCACTTTCTGAGCAATGCTCTCTGGGGATGGCAAAGGGGAGCCCATGTCCTCATCCTGTCAAGGAGAAGTAGGCATATTGTTCTGCAGACATGCAGGATGCGGGATGACTCCCAGGGATTGCTTCAGAACTCCAAAGGGCTGAGTGAACTCTTTTCTTCAGCCTCTGCTGTGGGTCCTCCAAGAACCGTGGATGCAGCTGGTATTTGCACTTGCTATCCATGAGGACTTCATACTCCCGTGAGTCATATGAATCCGTGAGTCATATGAAGCAGGTGCAGGACCAGGAAGTTAAATGGATCCTTCAAAAAGACACCATGCGTCACAGAGCCAGGATGTGGGGATGGTTCACTTATTTATTTATTTCTCTTCTGGGTGACAGCTTTTCCAGATACAAACAGAAACAGAGCCATACAGAAGGAGAAAACACCACAGCATTGAATCTTCCTCCAGTGCAATGGGGGGTGGGAGTCAGGCTTAAACTTGGGTTCCCCGTGGCACCTGGCCAAGAAAGAGCACTATCCAAGGGAGATATGTTGCTGACCCAATGTGAATAAATGGGAGAGGAGATGGAAGCCTTTCTAATGTACTAGGGACAGAACTCCTGCCAGCATTAAAAAATGTGTCTTTGAAGCAGAAAGTGGCTTGTCCTTAGCAAATCCTTTCTTTAATCCTTTGTATATTAGATTCCCTCTCTCTCTCTCTCTTTTTTTTTTTGTCAAACAGGGATGAGAATAAGAGTTTTGTCTTTATGGTAGCTTTGAGACTGAATAGCAAGAACACTTAGCACTGGCCTTACCCTCAGCATTGACCTCCTAAAGGAGTTACAGCTTTGTGTTCTTGCTAGAAGTTTGCGGGGCTGAGGCTTCTTCTTCTTCTAGCATTTGCCCTTCTTCCATAGCCAGTCAACAGCGTCAGGTTGAGCCTGATGTAAAGTTTCGAGACCTCCTTTGAATCTGGAGAGGTGGCAGTCGTTGACTATGTGGGTCATAGTCTGTCTGGTGCCGCAGGGGCAGTTCGGGTCGTCTCTGGCTCCCCAGCGATGGAACATAGCGGCGAACATAGTGGCCTGTTCGATAGCGATTGAGGAGGCTGAGGCTGAGAGGCGTAAGCAGGAGAGTGTTGACTAGATCCTTAAAACCAGAGACCTGCTTTAGCAGATCCAGCAACACAGGAATTTACATCTGAATTCCTTACTGCAAACAGAGGAGCTCCTCTTCTCACCCTCAAGTACCATCATTCATAGAAAAGGACTGACTTCCCCCTTCCCAGCAATTTTTTTCCCACCAGAATGCTCCCCCCCCCCCGGGGGGGCGGGTAAGAACTACATGTTGAATCCACAGTTTCTGACTGTCACTCCCTACTCCATTCTTTTACTTTAGATGTTGGGTAGAGACAGATGGATTGAGAGGGAGAAAGGAGATAGAGAGGGAGAGATAAGGAGACACCTGCAGCATTGCTTCACCACTCATGAAACTTCCCCCTGCAGGTGGGGGAGGGGCCAGGCTTGAACTCGGATCCTTGTACATGGAAAAGTGTGCGTTCTACCAAGGGCACTAACACCTGGATCCTTCTTCCAATATTATAAGCTGGCTTCTACTAATCCTTTGTGACTCTTGTGGGAATTTGGTATAAATCAACAGAATTCAGAACAAACAGACTTGTTTCTCTGCTTCATTGATGTCACTATTACAAGTTTGAATATATACTGTGTTCCTTCTCATTTAACCTTCATACTTATCAGGGAGTGAGGAAACTCCATCACATGGAATGAAAGTATGATGAACTAGAATAAAGGAAGAAAAAAGGGGTCGGAACAACCTGGTAGCAAATGAAACTTGTTGGTGAGTTATAAATAAAGGCCACAGCTGGGGAGTGGCAATTACTCTCTGGGACCTAGAGTTTGTTCTCTGGCAAGTAGAAGCAGATTAGAGACTTTTTCTGGGTGGGAATAGATAGTGAGATGGTTATGCAAAGAGATTCTCATGCCTAAGGCTTCAACCCCACCCCACTCCACCACTGCCACAAACCAAAACTGAGTAGTGTTCTGGTAAAAAAAAAAAGAAAGAAAGAAAGAAAGAAAGAAAGAAAGAAAGAAAGAAAGAAAGAAAGGGAGAGAAAAGGGGAGTGGGACGGTAGCGCAACGGGTTAAGAGCATGTGGCGCAAAGCCCAAGGACCAGAGTAAGGATCCTGGTTCAAGCCCCCGGCTGACTCCCCACCTGCAGGGGAGTCACTTCACAGGCAGTGAAGCAGGTCAGCAGGTGTCTTTCTCTTCCTCTCTGTCTCCCCCTCCTCTCTCCATTTCTCTCTGTCCTACCCAACAATGATGACATCAATAACAACAACAATAATAACTACAGTAATAAAACAATAAGGGCAACAAAGGGGAATAAATAAATAAATTTAAGAAAAATGTTTAAAAAAAAAGACAAGAAAAGAAAGAAAAAAATAGTTCTTCTTTGTCAAGACTTTTCTGTTTTGCTACATAATACCTTCAATACTCTTTTCCACACCTCTAGGCCAGTGAAAATGAGCTTCAAATCCTACAGCTTAAGTGCTCTCCTTGACATAGGAGAACACTTCTTTAATTAAACCTTCCAGTCCAGGTATGGGGCTGGGAAGGTGAGGAAGTCTTCCCCTTAGGATGTTCTCAGGATTAGTGAGAAAAGGTGCTTGTTGCCTGATACAGAAGGACCGCTTTGTGAGCACTTCTTAGAAGCTTCCTTGGGGATTTCCAGAGCCAAAGACAAAAGTCCCTGCTGAAGCATTCTGTTTCCTGATGAACCAAGGCCTTCCCCTATGGCTTGATGGTTTTGCCTCCTCAAGCATAGGAGAGCCACCTCAAGCATAGGAACTGCCTGCCTACCTCTCCTTTGCTTTGCTCATTCCTTCCTGGCTTGCTTTTACTCCTACATTCCTCCTCTTTGCCTTTTTTCATCTTGTCCCTCTTCCAACCCAACATTTGCTTGATTTTTCATAAGATTTTTTTTTTTTTTTTTTTGCCTGCACTAAGAATTCACTGCTTCTGGGAGTCGGGTGGTAATACAGCAAGTTAAGTGCACGTGAAGCAAAGCACAAGGACAGACAGAAGGATCCCAGTTCGAGCCTCTGGCTCCCCACCTGCAGGGGAGTCCCTTCACAGGCAGTGAAGCAGGTGTGCAGGGGTCTATCTTTCCCCCTCTCTGTCTTCCCCTTCTCTCTCCATTTCTGTCTGTCCTATCCAACAAGAATGACGTCAAGAACAACAATCATAACTACAACAGTAAAACAAGGGCAACAAAAGGGAATAAGTAAATAAATAAATATAAAAATATTAAAAAAAAAAAAAAGAGTTCATTGCTCCTGGAGGCCATTTTTTCCCTTTTGTTGCCCTTGTTTATCCTTGTTGTAGGGAAGACAACTCCCTGCAGGCGGGAAACGGGGAGGGGAGGCTGGAACCTGGGTCCTAATGTGGTCCTTGTGCTTTGCGCCACCTGCACTTAACCTGCTGTGCTACCCCCGAGCCTCCAAAGAGAACAAATTTTCCCACTCACAGATTGTGCGTGTCCTCACCCTACACGCACCACAAAGTGCCAATATCCTTCCTCACTGCGTGCTTGATGCTGTGTCTCTACCCTCTCACCAAACTATCCAAGTTTTGCTTTGCCACTCTCTATATTCCCTTGGGCAAGTTATTTATTCACTTTGAGCCTCAGTCTGTCTGTCTGTCTGTCTCTCTCTCTCCCTCTCTCTCTTCCTCTGTCTCTCTCTGTGATTGAAGTGTTCCCTAGTATCTCTTTCAACCCTAACATTTAACACGAACACTGAGAATAGTAAATAAGAGGGTAGGTTGACTTCACGATATTTATTGTACTAGAAAGTGTATTGTAGTCTCAATCTCACGTGACGAGAAGATGGATGTGAGAACTGTGTCAATCTCACTGTCCAGGTGCCCAAGTCTATACTGAGTTCTGAGAATGTGTGCACTCAGCTAGTTTTCAAAACTTTCTGTAACAAGACATTTTTGTTGTGGTTGTTGTCACTCTCTCTGCTCATTCTTCTGGTTTGTCATGGGGGTTTGTTCATTTAAACCCTGTTTTATTCCTTCTTAGTTTTTATTTGTCTGCGACTTTAATAGATGACTTCTCTGTTTTCATTCAATGTACTAAAAAAGAAAAAAAAACATATAAAATAGGGAAGGGCTTCGTGGTAAAGAGTACTATAATCCTATATGTTTGAGGGTCCTGGATTTTATCTACGGCACATTAGGACAAGCCAACAAACAGCAACAACAGCAAAAGCAAACACACACACACACACACACACACATACACATGTACACAATGACAAAATAAAATAGGACATTATAATTGGCAGAGAAATACTATCTCTTACACAATGCATCTGATTAACATATCATACTGACTAAGAATAGAACCACTAAGTACTAAAGGTTGACATGCTAAACTTTTGAATATTCAAACATGAATGAGGTCCTAAATATACAAATGGCCTTATCAGAAAAACAAAATCTTTGAGGTTGGGTCTGGCACATACTCATGTGTCTTCAAAGAAGCACTGTTTATTCTAGAAGATGCTCAGGACTGCAGACCACAGCTAGATGTCTTGAATTTTGAATTCCTCTCCTGATCTAAGAAGCCATGAATAGACTTGATCAAGATTGTTTTCATCTCTGACACTGAATCCACACTTCTGATAGCAAACAAACTGTGAAATCTACCTAAAAGTCAGGGTGTATTCTCTTTAGCATGTTTCCAATCAGGCTACTTTAGTAACCCTTTCAAACAAGTGATGACGATTTTCATGGCTAAATACTTAGAAAAAACGTTCCAGAATTTTATCAAAATTAATGACTCCAGTTCATCACTTCCCCTCCCTTCCCCTCCCTTCCCCTCACTCTTCTCTCCCTCTCCCCCACTTCCCTCTCCCCTCCCTCTCCTTTCTCCTCCCTCTCCCCTCCCTCTCCTTTCTCCTCCCTCTCCCCTCCCTCTCCCTTCTCCTCCCTCTCCCTTCTTCTCCCTCTCCCCTCCCCTATCTCCCTACTCCCCTCCCTCTCCCTTCCTTCTCCCCTCCTCTCCCTCCTCTCCCTTCCCTCCCCTCTTCTCTCCCCCTCCCTTCCCTCTCCTCTTCTCCCCCTCTCCCTTACCTCCTCTCCTCTCCCCTATCTCTCTCCTCCCCTATCTCTCCCCTCCCCATCTCTCCCCTCCCCTATCACTCCCCTCCCTTAACTTTCCCCTCCTCCCATCTCCCCTCCCCTCTCTCCTCTCCCCTTCCTTCCCCTCCCCTCCCCTCCTCCCCTCCCCTCCCTTCTCCTCTCCTCTCCCCCTTTCCTTTCCCTCTTCTCTTCTCCTTCCTCTCCCTTCCCACCCCTCCCTTATCTCTCCATTCCCTCCCTCCCTCTCCCCTCCTTTCCCCTCCCCTCCCTTCTCCTCCCCTTCTCTCCCTTCTCCTCCCTTCTCCTCCTCCTCTCCTCCCCCTCTTCTCCCCTCCCCTTCTCTCCCCTCTCCTCTCCTCTTTTTTACTGCCATCGTGGTTATCACTGGAGCTCCATGCCTGCACAGGGAATCTACTACTATTGATATCTTAGTGCTTAGGGGCAACATCCTTTTATACTACTCAAATGAATGGTCTAGTGGGCCATTCATCAAACCCAGTAATGAATGAGGAACACAGCGTGCCTTCATGTTTGTTTCCTTAAAGGTCTGCTGCACACCACTTGTACTTTGAGTCAGCTTATATTCTCCAAAATCATTGCTTCACGTCCCAAAAGCCTGATTGAAAATAGCCTATGTGCCAGTTATCAGTGCCCTGTACTGAGCTTTTGTGGTATACAGAAAACAGGTAAAACCAAATCTGTTGTAAACAGGTTAGATAAATGAACCTTTTTCTATTTTCCTTCCAGCTCACTCTGAAATGATTTCAACATTTTATCTTTGCCAAATTCTTCTACATACTATAGGTGAATGATTATTCCTATTTTCTTATTTATTTTTTAAAAGCGTTAGTGATCTAATAAAAGTTAACAAGATTGTAAGATAACAGGGGTATAATCCCACACAGTTCCCACCACCAAAATTCTGTGTCCCATCCCCTCCATTGAAAGCTTCCCTATTTTTTATTCCTCTGGGAGTATGGGCCAAAGACCTTTATGGAGTGCAGAAGGTGGGAGGTCTGGCTTTTGTAATTGCTTCTCCAGTGGTCATGGGTATTGGCAGATGGATCCACACTCCCAGCCTGTTTCTACTTTCCCTAATGGGGTAGGGCTTTGGAGAGGTGGGATTCCAGGATGCACTGGTTAGGTCATCTGCCCAGGGAAGTCAGTGTGGTATCATAATAGCATCTGCAGTTTGGTGGCTGAGAAGCATTAAGATACAAAGCAGAACAAATTGTTTAATAAATCACTAACCAAATTTTTTAAAAAGAAAAGGAGAGAGAGAGAGAGAGAGAGAGAGACCTTACACTTGAGTAATCTTCACTCTTTAAGATAATGGCAATGTTTTTCATTACCCATAAGTCCTCAGTTTACTTTAGTTGCACAGACCAAGAGGACACATATTGGAGAAAGTGGGCCTTTAGGGAGCTCTATCTTTTGCCCCTCTTGTCTTCTTTATTACCCTCAATCTTTCTAAGTGCTTATCATGACATTTGAAAGTGTACTCATCGTGTCCATTGTGTTATTATTTAATCATTATTTCCCCTCCATTTGTTTACAGTGCCCTGTTACCTGGCATATTATAGGCAGCCAGCAAACAAGTCAGTCATTCTAGGAGTCTTCTGAATGGTCAGCTTCCTTTGGGCTCTGAGTACTTAAAGCATTAGCCATAGTAATGTAAATGTAATAGTAGTAAATAGCCATAGTAGTAAATGTTTACAGAAGCTTTCAGGAAATAAGTACCTTTGTGAAATGAGGAGACACCAGTCAGATGGTGACTCCCCTTGACTGGGGTCCCTAGTCACAGGTATGCACATGCGCTTTCTTACTGGGTCGCCCCCTTTCCAGCAGAAGTGACCCGCACAGCACCATAAAGAATATGAGAGCGCTTGGCTTGCGTGAGTTGGATGATAGAGTCCTGGCCCTGTAGCTTTGCAGCATTTGTCTTGGGGCTAACTTCTCCTTCCCTCAATTTCCTCATCTCTGAAATGCCTCACTCATAGGCCTACTGTGGACATAGACTGGGATTACAAATCTGAAGTATTCCTCTCGCCCAGGCCGGCTTATATAAAAGCCTTCTTCTTCTGGGGGCTGGGTGGTGGTGGCCGCGCACACGTTAGGACGTGCAAGGACTCGGGTTCAAACCCTCCGTCCCCACCTGCAACGGGAAAGCTTTGTGAGTGGTGAAACGGTGCTGCGGGTGTCTCTCTATTTCTCACCCTCTCTCTTCCTCTTGATTTCTGGCTGTCTCTATCCAATAAATAAATAAAGATAACAAAAAATATTAAACAAAAATAAAAGTCCTCTTCTTCTTCTCCCAGGCTATGGTAAGTAGCAGAAAAAAACAAAACAGTGAATTTCTTCCATAGAGTCATAAGATTAGGGCTAGGAAATGGTCTGTTCACTCAGTAGAGTTTACACTTGACTGCGCAAGAGGACCCAGGTGTGAACAGCCCGTGGAACACCTGCAGCAGGGAAAGCTTCATGAATGGTGGAACAGGGCTGGAGTGTTTTTCCTCCTTCTCTTTCTTTCTTTTATTTTGAAATTTAAAAGTAAAAAAGCAGGAGTCCAGGAGGTCGGGCAGTAGCATAGCGGGTTAAGCGCACATGGCGCAAAGTGCAAGGACCAGCTTAAGGATCCCGGTTCAAGCACCGGGCTCTTCACCTGCAGGGAGTCACGTCACAGGCGGTGAAGCAGGTCTGCAGGTGTCTGTCTTACTCTCTGCCTCTCTGTCTTCCCCTCCTCTCTCCATTTCTCTCTGTCTTATCCAACAACAATGACATCAATAACAACAATAACCACAACGATGATAAAACAGCAAGAACAACAAAAGGGAAAATAAATAAATGTTTTTTAAAAAGAAATAAACAAAAAGCAGGAGTCCAGTGGAATTGTCTAAATCTCTGAAAAACAACGACAATAATAATAATATGTGATTCAAGTGTCTGACACTCACTGTATCATAGTACTTGGTTCTAACCTCCTTACTCCTCTCCAGTATTAACCCATTTTCTTTATTTTATTTTACATTATTATTATTATTATCTTTATTTATTGGATAGAGACAGACAGAAATTGAGAGAAGAGGGGGAGATAGAAAAGGAGAGAGACAGAGAGACACTGCTTCATCATTTGTGAAGCTTTCCCCCTGCAGGTGGGAACAGGGGTTCAAACATTGCGCTCAACCAGGTATGCCACACTACCTGGCCCCCTTAATCCATTTTAGACTCATGAAAATCCTATGAAGCAAGAGATAGTATTATTGACTTCATTTTAAATAGAAGGAAATTGAGTGTTAAAGCGAATAAGTCATATTCTCAGAGTCACACAGCTAATTTTTCTGGTTTTCATATAAGTTCAGTCAACTTACGACCTTAGATCACTACTTGACGCTCTCTCTTATCTGGGGGATTATGGAGAAGAATAGGGAGTCGTACAGTAAGCGGTGAATTCAGAATAGCAGATGCTTCTATTTGGCTACTCATTGGTTGACCAAGTCAGTTCTCTCTTCTCTAAAGTGGGTTTAATAGCCCCACCTCCAGGATGAGAAACCAGTGAGGAGTCAGATGTAAAAACCCAGAGGACAAAGGGCATTGGGAAAATGTTAGCTCTTTCCTTTGATGACATTCAGACTAGGAATAATTTCTCTCCCTCTCTTTCATGGAAGTATAACCTTGAATTTTCTTGCTGGTAGTGTGGATCACTTTGGCCCTTGACCATCTCTAGGACTTCTCAGACAAAAAAAAAAAAAAAGTTGACATTGAGCCCACAGGAAGCTGGAAACTCCCAGAGGAGTAACTGCACAAGCTTTGACCAAACACAGACTTCCCCTGAATTCTACACAAAGTTTCAACATAGCTAAGGCCGCCAGAGAGCAAAGCACAGGGTTCCAGGGAGGCAGAGCCCAACAAGGAGGAGAGGGAGTTTAGTGACTGACGTCACTACTCCCTCACTACTTCTGCCCTCCAGAACCCTCGCGGTTGGCTCCCTAGGGACCGTTTGTTCACATGAGCCAGGAAAATAAAGGAGAACCGTTAGTCAAAGTGTCTTCAGGACATACTGTGAATAAGCTGAGCACTAAAGAGGGAGTCTGAGACTGCACAGAGACTCCATGAAAGGGAGAAATCATTTTTCATATCAGCTGAAGACACATCCTAATATATGTTAATATCCTATTTAAATTTTTTATTATCTTTATTTATTGGATAGAGACAGCCAGATTGAGAGAGGTAGGGGAGAAACAGAGGGAGAGAGAGAGAGACACCTGCAGACCTGCTTCACCACTGGCAAAGTGTTCCCCCTGCAGGTGAGGACCAGGGGCTTGAACCTGGGTCTTTGCGTGTTGTAACCTGTGTGCTCAACCAGGTGCACCGCCACCCAGCCCTCATATGTTAACATCCTAACAGATAATCTATATGCAGTGTTTATGACAAGACCTAAGCCACAACAAGAACTTAAGGAATGTAACTTGCTATATATCATCCCGGCAGTTAGACCTCTTGCCTAAGATCACAGAGCAAAAACAATAAAATCAGGGTTGGAACAAATCCTTAGAGAATCTCAAGCCCATGGTTTTTCATCTAGCAGAGCAGTCTTTCTCTGTCTGTCTTTACCTCAGTTCCCTGTCTTGTACGATAAGCGATAAGTGGGATAAAGTATTGTAGGATAAACTAGAAAAAGTCAACCCCACCTCCTCATCCCTCTGGGTTCTGTGTATGATGCTGGCTTCCTCCAGCCTCCTGAAACTTCCAGTGGAATAGAAACACATGCACATTTTTCTCACCACTGTCTCCACATTCCCTTGTTTCAGTAGGCAGTGGACTCTGGCTGTAGCATCGGACTCTGTGTTCAAAGGGAGCCCGTGACCCTCAACAGTCCTGGGATGGAATATTGGGTTGCGCCCTGACCTGGGTCAGCATGGCCAGTAAAACAGATGTTGTGACTGAGGGCTATGAGTTAGTTCTCATGGTGGCAGGCATGTAGGGACAGGTGGCAGGGAAGGCAGCCAAGGGGGTTAGGTGGACATTTTTACCAGTGGAACTGACGGGAATTCTGCAGGTAAACAGATTTCTTTTTCTGCCTTCACTTAGTCAAGGATCTTTCTTTCTTTTTTTTAAAACTTTTAAAATTGTCTTTACTTGTTTATTGGATAGAAGAAGCCAGAAATTGAGAGGGAAGGGGTTGAAAGAGAGGGAGAGAGACAGAGAGACACCTGCAGCCTTGCTTCACCACTTGTGAAGTTTTCCCCCTGCAGGTGGGGACCAGGGGCTCGAACCTGGGTCCTTGTGCACTGTAACACGTGCGCTCAACCACGTGCACCACCACCCGGCTCCCTCAAGGATCATTCTTACACAAGTGACTGCACTCTGAATTAACAATTTCCTGCAAGGGAGAGATCTGACTGCCCTCCTTGCGTAGGCCTTGGAGACGATTGGTACTTATCAGTGTGGAAAAATCAGGCAGAGACTGACCAAGAAGTTGCGTATTTACAAATGCAAAGAATGAATCCAGGTACCAGGAAAGAGGAAATGAGAAGGAAAAATTAACAGTCTGGTGATAACCGAGATCTATGCAACGACATTTATCTTACTCCCCCAAAAACCGGTCTGAGGTAAGGATGATACATATTTTCAGTTCACATAGGAACAAACAAAGGCTTGAAAGACTGTGACTCACCTTCTTCACCACATGGAAAAGGTGGAAGTGGAGTGTGAACCCAGACTCCCAACCCCTCAGCTTAGAGCACACTAAGTATGCTTGCCTTCCATTACCTGAGCAGACAGTTCTCAGTCTCATAGCTGTAGGCCAGGTATCCTTTCATAATTTCTGGGAGGTTGTTCTCAGAGCTGAAAACTCTTCTCAATGAAGGCCTACCACTTCTTCTCAGCTGCACCCTGTTCTTTTGAAACTATAGATGGCCTGTCTGCTGTCTACTCTGAGCCACATACAGCAGAGGAAAACAGACAATGGTGGGGGTGGGGGGGCAGGAAGTATGGCTCTGGTAATCCAGATCCTCTTACCAAGGACATGGGCTGACCAAGCCTGGGGCCGAGGACATTTGATGAGTCTGGCGGTAGGGACATTCTCTCAAGAATGGGTTTTCTAATTTTCTTCTGGGCCAGTTTATCTGTTCTGTTTGCTTACACTCTGTCAGGAATTGGGCCTTGTTTTAACCATACCCCACTCTCTCTCACACATCTCTTACTCCTATTCTTTTTTTTTTTAATCAGTGTATTTTCTTTTTATGTATGTATTTTAATTTTTTTAAAAAAATATTTATTTATTTATTCCCTTTTGTTTCCCTTGGTTTTTTACTATTGTAGTTAGTATTGTTATTGATGCTGTTGTTATTGTATAGGACAGAGAGAAATGGACAGAGGAGGGGAAGACAGGGGGAGAGAAAGACAGACACCTGCAGACCTGCTTCACCTCCTGTGAAGTGACTCCCCTGCACGTGGGGAGCTGGGGGCTTGAACCAGCATCCTTAGGCCAGTCCTTGCGCTTTACGCCATGTGAGCTTAACCCCGCTTTGCTATCACCCGGCTCCCTCTTACCCCTACTCTTAGCTTTCCACAGTCCTCCTCTGTATTGTCTAAAATGTCATTCACAAACTAGACATGTCAGCCCTGACTCCCACCCAGACATCCCACACAGCTGAACTTCTCATGCCTCACCTTTTCTTGGTCGCTCCATCCTTTTCTGCACTCGCTAAAGGGCAAACTCTTATGCAGTCTTCAGTACCAGGATGCATCTAACACAATTTCGCCTTTCAAAGTCATCTGAGCGAATATGACTGCCAGAACTTGGTACAACACATACTTCTAGGTGAAGGAGGCCTAGCTGTCAGGGCAGAAGATAGTATCTTCTGCATTCAAATGTGTCCGGATGTAAAGTGGATTGAATTCCCTGGCCCCAGGCTGGAGGTTTAGTTTAATGGCTTTAATGGTTATGCAAAAAGGCTTTCATGTTTTGTTAATGTCTCCTTTCTTAAATTAAAAAAAAAAAAAAAAAAAAGCCTTTCATGCCTCCTTCAGGCCTGAGGTCCCAGATTTAACCCCTAGCACCATAATAAACTGGAGGTGAGCAGTGCTCTGGTCTCTGTATATCTTTCTATCTGTGTTTTTTCTCGTTAAAATAAATAAAATATTAAAGAAAAGAATTCCCTGGTTCCCTCTGTTGATATTTTTTTAAAAGAATTTTTCTAATTTCATTTATTTAATTTGATAGAAGTGAGAAAAATTGAGAGGGAAGGGCAGATAGAGAGGGATAGAGAAATAGAGAGACACCTATACACTCATTTTATCACTTTTCAAGTGTCCCCTCTGCAGTTGAGGACAGGGGTTTGAACCTGGATCCTTGAACATGGTAATATGTGCACTTAACCAGGTGATCCACCACATGGTCCCTCCCCTCCACCCCCCTAGTTCCTTAACTATATATATCCTTCTAGGTTTTGGGAAAAACAAACTTAGAATTTGCTCAGTTTGCTGCTCTTACTGGGCAGCAAACTGAGGCCTTGACTATGATTTTGGCTTTCTGGTGTTTAAGTGCCTACGCTATTTAATATTTACATCAACGACCTCCCAGAAACTTCTTCAAGGAAGTTCATCTACACCGATGACATCTGCTGTGCAACTCAGGCATCCAAGTTCGACATCCTCGAGGAAACACTCACAAAAGACATGTCTCTGATATCTGATTACTGTAAAACATGGCGACTAATCCCTAGCACTGAAAAAACGGTATCATCTGTTTTCCATCTACACCATGCCTCGGCCTCGCGTGAGCTTAATGTGCAGCTTGGCGATACGAGAATCCAGCATGAAGCCCAGCCAGTCTATCTTGGCATTACTCTCGATCGCACCCTGTCATTTCACGAACATCTCATAAAATCTGCAGCAAAGGTGGGCGTGAGGAGTCACATCATTGCAAGACTGGCCAGCTCCTCATGGGGCTCGAGCGCTTCCACACTGCGATCATCCTCTCTGGCATTATGCTATTCCACTGCAGAATACTGTGCCCCAGTATGGTTCCGTAGCCCCCATGCCCACTTGGTCGATTCCAAATTATATTCCTCCATGAGGATAATTTCTGGAACCATCCGTTCCACCCCGGTTCCATGGCTGCCAGTTCTTAGCAACATCGCCCCGCCAGATATTCGTCGGGATGCGGCATCATCTAAGTTCATTTCCCACGTCTATGCTCGACCGGACCTGCCAATATACGTGGATATCTTCGCCCACCCTGTCCAACGCTTGACGTCTCGTCACCCAATCTGGTCCCCTACGCCTACACTGAACTTCTCTGTTCCAGACTCTTGGAAACAGAGTTGGCAGTCAGCTGAGGTAAAGAACAAACACCTCATCACAGACCCCTGCAAGCGTCAACCCGGCTTTGACCTAGCACGTTATGATCGGGCCCTCCTCAATCGCTATCGAACAGGCCATGGCCGGTGCGCCACTATGTTCCATCGCTGGGGAGCCAGAGACGACCCGAACTGCCCCTGCGGCTCCAGACAGACTATGACCCACATAGTCAACGACTGCCACCTCTCCAGATTCAAAGGAGGTCTCAGAACTTTACATCAGGCTCAACCTGACGCTGTTGACTGGCTACGGAAGAAGGGCAAATGCTAGAAGAAGAAGTGCCAAGTGAAAGTAGCCAAAGCTTGACATGAGCTGGAAAACTGTCACTGACTTTCCATGTCCTCGAGATCACCATCATCTAGTACTTTCTCCCTTTGGGTGACTGTAAAGGGATCCTCTAGTGTGGAATAACCTAGGGTTTAGAAAGACAGATCCAAACTTGGAGGTCTTTGGTTTCTCTTTTCTTTTCTTTTCTTTTTTCCTCTTCTCTTCTTTTTTCTTTCCTTTCCTTTCCTTTCCCCTTTTCTTTTTCCTTTCCTTTCCGTTCTGCATTATCATAGCGTCATAATCATAGAGTCTTTCTGGCTTGAAATATAATGTGTGTTACCGCTTCATAAAATCTTTCTATGTACTTAAGTAATATTGCCCTTTTTTTTCCTTATAATTCCTGATTATTTTCTTGTAAATTTTCTTCCTTGATATTTAAAAATATTTTTCACTACCCTTTTGTCTAGTGAAAATAACAAATCTTATTTGTTGTTACACTTTCTCTTTGGTGATAATTTGATATTTCTTATGCAACAAACATTTTGTAGTGATTATCTAGGGCCAACTAATCCACTAATAATACATTTTATCTTACGAGGGCAGTATACACATAAATGTAAATAGCATTTCTTCTTTTTCAGTGGTCCTAAGCAGCAGGGAATTCAGTTTTATTTCTGTTCTTTAAAAAAAAATGTATTTATTTACTTATTTATTTGTTTATGAGAGAGAGAGAGAGCGAGAGAGAGAGAGAGAGAGAGAGAGAGCGAACTGGAACATTGTGGTACAAGAACTGCCAGGTATTGAACTCTGCTGGGAAACTGTGCAGACGCAGTCACATCTGCCATGTTGTCCCCTCAGGCTATTGCTAGTTCCCGTGAGAGTTGGGACATTCTTGGAGCGCCTGTTTCACCATGTTGTCCCCTCAGGCTATTGCCAGTTCCCATGAGAGTTGGGACATGCTCAGAGTGCCGTTCCCAACCAATCCTGTCCCGGTTCTTCACTCCCGGTTTTTGACCTAAAAAGCCATTCTTCTTCCGCCCTTCGCTCTCTTGCCCGCTTTTCACTTCGGTGATTAGACGCAGGGAAGGGTCCAGCACGAGGTGGCCATTTTGGCTAGCTCCATGTGGCCTGAACTGCTGTACTCTCACCCAAGTCTGAGGTGCCCTCGCGAATAAAGAATTGTGTTCCCTCTCCGCTCTGGATCTCCTCTCTCTCCCTCCTCCATGTCACAGCTGACAGAATTCAAGATCTCACACTGTGGGTCCAGCACCTCCACGTGTCTCGTACTGAATTCAGCCCTGAATCTCACCACCTTCAGTCTCTAGCAGTCTTTTAGAGTTTGTGTTTCAGCATTCTCTGCTCTCCTTGAACCAGAGAGTGAAAAGCTATGTGTATGTGTTAATAACAGTTTCTGGCAGCCTCATGAAACTAATTTGAAGGCTTCCTGGATTAGGCAATATGAACTCCCATTTTAATTAGCTTTTCAGGAGGCGTTTGTACAACTCATAACACAACAAGCCTGCTTTGGAAGGGAGACACACAACACACAGTGGTCTGGTAACCAAAGTCAAGTTCCCTGGAGCACTATTTCTGGGAAAGGTGATGTCAGTAGTGACGGGGTATGGGGATATTTGGTTCAGCTCTATCTCATCATGGATCAGAACTTTGGCCTGTTGCTGGGAATTAGTTCCATGCTAAGTCATACTAAAGACAAAAAATTGAAAAAAATCATTACTATTAACCCTGTTTTATGTGTACATATATAGTCACGTAATTTTATTGTTCTAATTACATATAAACTGTACGTTTAAACAATAAATAGTTTTTAAAGTAAGAATACATAACTTTTATGGTATAGTTAGAATGTATATATGTAAATTATAGTGTGGTCTGGGAGGTAGCACAATGGATAAAGCATCGGACTCTGAAGCATGAGATTCTGAGTTTAATCCCTGGCTGCACATATACAAGAGTGGTTCTTTCTCCTTCTCCCCCTATCTTTCTCATTCAAAAGTAAATAAAATCTTTATTTTCTTTTATTTCAATTTTTTATATTTATTTATTTTCCCTTTTGTTGCCCTTGTCTTTTTATTGTTGTTGTAGTTATTATTGTTGTTATTGATGTCATCATTGTTTGATAGGACAGAGAGAAATGGAGAGAGGAGGGGAAGACAGAGAGGGGAAGAAGGATAGACACCTGCAGACCTGCTTCACTGCCTGTGAAGTGACTCCCCTGCAGGTGGGGAGCCGGGGACTCGAACCAGGATCCTTACCCTGTTCCTTGCACTTCGTGCCCTATGTGCTTAACCCACTACCTTACCGCCCGACTCCCATAAGTAAAATCTTTTAAAAAATAAATTATATATATTATATTAACTGAGTAAGTCAAGCTGTTTTATTCAGAAAAAATATGTATTCAGAAAAATATCTAAAATAATATTTTGAGAAAATATTCAGGACCACCAATGTGAGAGGCATCAAGCAAAGTCAGTCATTTTAGAAGATTTTTTTTTTTTAAATTTTACTCTACAGTGGGGAGGGAGAGGGTTAATGGATAATGGATGATCACAGTATAGTTTTCTCATCTCCTCATGAGAGGTGTCTGCAAAACTCTGCCTCCCTCCCCTCAGCTTAAGTCCTTGTCTATCATCAAGTACCAGGACCTCAAAGCCGCCTTAAGCGTCCTTCTCATTTTGTTTTAACCAGAGCACTTCTCGTCTTTGGCTTATGGTGGGGCAGGGGATTGAACCTGGAACTTTGGAGTCACAGGGGTCTAAGTCATTTTTTTTTTTTGCATAATCATTATGCTGTATCTTCTAACATCTCAACAAAAATCACAAGAAAGCAAGACCAAAACAAACAAAATAGGACAGTCTGTGCAGTGGTTAAGCTTGCAGGGTAGGCCTGAATTCCTGGGTTTGTTTCCTGTCTCTGTTGTTTATTAGCTAGCTCTTAATTCTCTCATCTATAAAATCAGACTCATGAAGGCACCTGCTTCATAGGGCTATGGCTGTGTTTAAATATGTTATTATTCAGTCACTATAAAGCTTCTGTAAATTAGAATTATCATTATTATCCATTGAATGTATAATTTTAAATAATGGAATATCCTTAAGCATTTTCCAAAGTACACTGATAACAAAATAAATCTTTGGAAAAACCAGAGAGACGTTAAAAGACTGTCAGCACTAGACTAGACAAGTGCTAAACATTTACAAGCCCAAATGATGACCATGATTCAGACTACTTGATCTGAAGACATTCTTTTTTATACAGTCATTATTTTATACAGTCATATTGTACATTAGCATATCACACACTCTTGCTTCCATTTCTTCTTTTGACATTTGTCCTATAATTGTTCACTCATTTTACTTTTACATATCTTAAAAAGCATTGTATTGATTTTAGTTGAGGTAGTCAATTATTGCTAAAGATATTTGGTGAAATAACCATTATGTTTTTAATGGTAAAGTTGCTTTTTCTTTTTTTCTTTGCCTCCAATGTTAGCACTGGAGCTCAGTGCCTGCACCATGAATCATTGCTCCTGGAGGCTATTTTTTCCCCTTTTGTTGCCCTTGTTGTATATCCTTGCTGTTATTATTACTATTGTTAGTATTATTACTGTCATTACTGTTGGATAGGAGAGAGAGAAATCGAGAGAGGAGTGTAAGAGGGAGAGGGGGAGAAAATGACAGACACTTGCAGACCTGCTTCACAGCTCCTGGCTGGTGGGGAGCTGGGGGGCTCGGACTAAGATGCTTACACTGGTCCTTGTGCTTCGCGCTATGTATGCTTAAAAAGTTTCTATTTCTAGTGCTTTTGATTCCTTGATTAAAAAAATCAAGTTTCCACCAGATTTACTTTTTAAAAACATTTTGCTTCCCCCCCCTTTTGTTGCCCTTGTTGTTTTAATGTTATTGTAGTTATTATTGTTGTTGTTATTGATGTCGTCGTTGTTGGATAGGACAGAGAGATAGAGAGAGGTGGGAAGACAGAGGGGGACAGAAAGACAGACACCTGCAGACATGATTCACCGCCTGTGAAGTAACTCCCCTGCAGGTGGGGGGCCGGGGGGCTTGAACCGGGATGCCAGTTGCTGGTCCTTGCACTTTGCACCACCTGTGCTTAACCTGCTGCGCTACTGCCCGACCCCCCAGAGTTTTTTTTCTTCTATTTGAAGACTTTAACACTGCTTGCTATGTGGGCCCATTGTTTGTGCATTCTTTCCGCTTTTGTATGTCTGGAAAGTCTTTATTTTACCTTCATTTCAATATGGCATTGAATTCATTTTAAAAAAATACATTATTTATTTATTATTGGATAGAGACAGAGAGACATTGAGAGGGGAGAAGGAGATAGAGAGGGAAAGAGACAGAGAGACACCTGCAGTTCTGTTTCACCACTTGTGAAGCTTTCTCCCTGCAGGTGGGGACCAGGGGCTGGAACCAAGGTTCTTGTGCACTAAATGTGTTTGCATTAACCAGGTGCACCACCACCTGGTTAAAAACCTTAGCTAATGGATTTTTTACCCCCATATGCTAAAGATTTTTTTTTTGCTTTCATTATTTCTGACAAGTCCTCTGTTTATAAATTCATCTCTGTCCCTCAGTCAACATTGTAATTTTTCTGCCTCTCCTCATTCTAACTTCCTCTTTGACTTTGCTTAAAATCATAATATTTGGGACTTAATGGATTACAGTACAGTGATTGACACATCAGTACAATTTCTCTTGTCCTAGTGACAGATTTCTGAGAAGCACTCTTACCCATCCATGCTAGGTCCATTTCCATAATCAGGCAAAGCTACCCAGCACCCCCTCCACCTTCTCTGCTGACTTCTTTCCCCAGAGTCCCCTGCCCTCCTATAAAACATCGCACCAAGTTTGGGTTCCACTTTGTGTTTTCTCTTTCTGTGCTCGTTTCTTTCCTTGATTAGTTTTTTGTTTTGTTTTGTTTTTAAATTGAGAGGGTTAATGCTTTACATCACTTAACATGATCATGTCTAGTAGTTCCATCCAAGATAGCTCATAGGAGACAACTTCATCCTTTTTGACATTTTTAACATCATGCATACACACCACAATTTTTTTTAGCCACTCATCTGCCATTGGACATCTGGGTTCCTTCCAAGTTTTGGCGATTGCACCTCCTGTCACTATGAACATAGATAGCTTTACAGAGATCTCTTCTAAAAGTGCTTTTGTTTCTTTTCAGTAAATTCCCAGGAGAGAAATTGATGGGCTGTAGGTCTAGTTCTAGTGTTCTGAGAAATCTTTTTTAAAAAATATTTATTTATTTATTTATTTATTCCCTTTTGTTGCCCTTGTTGTTTTATTGTTGTCGTTATCATTATTTTTGTCGTCGTTGTTGGATAGGACAGAGAGAAATGGAGAGAGATGGGGGAAGACAGAGAGGGGGAGAGAAAGATAGACACCTGCAGACCTGCTTCACCGCTTGTGAAGAGACTCCCCTGCAGGTGGGGAGCCGGGGGCTCGAACCGGGCTCCTTACGTCAGTCCTTGCACTTTGCACCACCTGCGCTTAACCCGATGCACTACAGCCCAACTCCCCTGAGAAATTTTCAGACCAGTTTGCACTCCCATTAGCAGTACAGAAGTGTTCCATTTCCCCCCACATCCTCTCCAACATTTGTTGTTACTGTCTTTTCTAATATATGATCTTCTCACAGGTGTAAAGCAGTATCTTTATTTGCATTTCTCTAATGATGAATGACTTTGACCACTTTCTCATGTGACTGCTGACCCTCTGAATATTTTCCTTTGTAAAGTTTCTGTTCATGTCATACCCCCATTTTCTTATGTGTGTATATGTTAAGTTTTCTGAGCTCTCTACGAAATGTGGTTATTATTCCTTTATTAGAATTATGTTGTATAAAGATCTTCTCCCATACTGTAGGATGTCTTTCTGTTATGGTGATGATACCATTTGCTGTACAGAAGCTTTTCAATTTGATGTGGTCCTTTGAATTTATTTTTGTTTTTACTTTAATGGTTGTTCGATTTGAATCTCTAAAGATCTTTCTGAAGCATAGGTCATGAAGTTTTCTGCAAATGTTTTCTTCTATAGATTGGATAGTTTATTGTCTAATGTTCATCTCTTTGGTCCACTTGGAGCTGACTTTTGTTCAAAGTGATTTCTGGTGGTCCAATTTCATTCACCTCATTCAACCCAAATTTCCCAGAACCACTTGTTAGAGAGATTCTCCTTCTTCCATCTGATGTATTGGACCCCTTTGTCAAAAATGAGTTGCCCATAGGTGTGAGGGTTATATTTTTGCAATTGAGTTTCAATAATTAGATGATGATTTACTTTGCTGTTCTTTTCTTCAAGCTTCTTATTCTTGGGTTTCACTGAGTTTCCAGGATTTGTGGATTTATTGTTTTCACCAAGTTTTGAAAATTTTCAGAGTTTAATTTATAATATACTTTAACAATCCCCTCCCCTGTCCTCAAAGTTTCAAACTATACACTGTTAATCCCCTTCACATTCTCCCAAAGCACAGTGACACTTGATTCATTTCATCTTTTTTAATCCCTTCCCTTATGCTAATGATCTTCTCTAGTGTATTTTTTTTATTTTTCTTATCTCTGATAAGTATTTTTCTTTTTTACTACCAGAGTTCTAAATGGGGCTTGGTGCCTGCATCCCATAGCTACCTTTCAGCCATTTTTTCTTTTCTTTGTCTATATTATGGAGACAGAGAAAAGTAGGGACAGAGGAAGAACAATGAAAGAGATATTTGTAGCAGTGTTCTATCACTTCTGAGCCATCCATCCTGGAAGTTGTGATCAGAGACTTGAGCCCACATCTAGGTTCAAAGCCATGCGTAGTTTCTACTAAGTAGAAATCAATACTTGACCCTTCTACCTGATATTTTGAAAATAAGAATTCTGTTTCATCTCCATGTTTTTAAAAAAATATTCTAATTCAAACACTCCTATCAGTTTAGAGTCCGTTTTGTTTGTATAATGTTTTATTTTTATTAAGGTTTCTTTCCAAGCCAGGCAATTTTTTTTTTTTAGTAGAATCCATGTAATACAAATTTTACCTTGTCTACTACAAGATAATCATGTAAATATTCTTGGGATGTATGCTGCAATTTGATGTAGTTAAGTGACATAGAAACAATTTGATTCTGCTGGTCTGTCTTTTAAAATTTATTCGATGAGATTATAGCAGTTCTCAATCTAGGGCTCAATTATTCTTTCCCTTAGGCAATAGTTCCTGAGTAACCCCTGTCCTATGAATCATAAGCTTTTCCAGTTTGACTGGTAGGAATAGATATGGCTTCTAGCTCCTGTGAACACAGGGTGCTGTTATCTGCTCCTAGTATCCTAGCTATGTCTTAAGTGGTTTTCTCATATGCATGTGTTGTTCATACTCTCATGAACACTTAAGACTTCTGGAATGTTGATTCTGTGCAGTTCTGCATTTCTTATACTCCATTCTAAAAACACTGGTCAACTTGTGTTCAATTGACCCTTAGTTCTGTTTCTTCAAATCACTGAGTCAATTGGGTTCTACCCTGATTATAGTGTCCTCTTTTCTTCTTCTCCTTCTCCTTCTCCTCCTCCTCCTCCTCCTTCTCCTTCTCCTTCTCCTTCTTCCCCTCCTCCTCCTCCTTCTTCTTCATCTCCTTCTCCTCCTCCTCCTTCTTCTCCTCCTCCTCCTCCTCCTCATTCTTCTCCTTCCTCTTCCCCTTCCCCTTCCACTTCTTCCTCCTCCTCCACTTCTTCTTCCCCTTCTCCTTCTCCTTCTCCTTCTCCTTCTCCTTCTCCTTCTCCTTCTCCTTCTCCTCCTCCTCCTTCTCCTTCTCCTTCTCCCTCTCCTTCTCCTTCTTCCCCTCCTCCTCCTCCTTCTTCTTCGTCTCCTTCTCCTCCTCCTCCTCCTTCTTCTTCTCCTCCTCCTCCTCCTTCTTCTCCTTCTCCTTCTCCTTCCTCTTCCTCTTCCCCTTCCCCTTCTCCTTCCCCTTCCCCTTCCCCTTCCACTTCCTCCTCCTCCTCCTCCACTTCTTCTTCTTCCTCTTCTTCTTCTTCTTCTTCTTCTTCTTCTTCTTCTTCTTCTTCTTCTTCTTCTTCTTCTTCTTCTTCCTCCTCCTCCTCCTCCTCCTCCTCCTCCTCCTCCTCCTCCACCTCCTCTTCTCCTTCTTCTTCTTCTCTCTCCAAACCTTGAAAAATATAATAATAATATGGGAGTTCATTTTACTTTTTCCTGTTTCTCAGAGATGACTCTTCCCTGTTGATTAATGTTGAACATCTTGAAAATCATTGTATTGTATTTGGTTAGGCTTTGTTGGGGAACCTTTTTGGGTGGGATGATAAACTTAGTTCTGTTTCAAAATCTGTGTTTCGTAAATGCAAGATGTTCTAGTAGGTACTTTTGGTTTTTCTAGTAGCGTTAGTAGAACTTTGGAACTGGCTAGCAAGTCTCTTCAAATCTTGTTCAGATGACATTTAAATAAGACTCTCATTTAGAAGTACCAGTATAGTTAATTTCATTGTTTTCTTTTAAAGTTTGTCATGCTTGTGAAATAGGTAAGGCGATTTTCTAACAAAACCAGGTATATTATGGAAGTTAGAGTTTATTAAAAGTAAGACTTTAAGTAGACCTATTAAAGCCAAAAGATAAAACAAAGGGAAAAGTAAAGAGTTAAAAAGCTCCAAAGACCTCTACAGGATCTTACCTTCAATGTAGAACAGCAATGGTAGAAACTTCCCCACTATCAAAAGGCTGGGTCAACATATTCTACTACTCAGGAAGACTGGTCCTGAAATGAATGCAGCCTAGAATGTTCCCAGCTGAAAAGAGAGTTAACATATAAAGACAAACAAGTTGTTGACTAATTATGAACCTAAAGACTGGAATAAGCTTCCCCAGAACCCCGCCCCACTAGGGAAAGAGAGAGATAGGCTGGGAGTATGGATCGATCAGTCAACGCCCATATTCAACAGGGAAGCAATTACAGAAGCCAGACCTTCCACCTTCTGCACCCCATAGAATCTTTGGTCCATACTTCCATAAGGATAAAGATTAAAAGCCCTTCCAATGGAGGGGATAGGATATGGAACTGTGGTGGTGGGAATTGTGTGGAAATGTACCCCTTTTATCCCACAGTCTTACAGATCATTATTAAATGACTTAAAAAAGGGGAGGGGGCAAAGAAAAAAGGCTAACTATTCACAGACTTACAATAGATTGATTAAATTGATGTCACTCAAATTAGTTTATTTATTTAGTCACTCTACCCTAAATTCTTGGTATTTTTTTCTTTCATTTACTTATTTTCATAATATAAATGTAGGGTTGTCATTTTTAAAAAAAATTATTTATAAAAAGGAAACACTGACAAAAACCATAGGATAATAGGGGTAGAATTTCACACAGTTCCCACTACCACAGTTCCATATCTCCTCCCCATCCATTGAAAGCTTTCCTATTTATTCCTCAGGGAACATGGACCCAGGATCATTATGGGGCATAGAAGGTGGAAGGTCTGGTTTCTGTAATTGCTTCCCTGCTGAACATGGGTGTTGGCAGGTCGATCCATACTCCCAGTCTGTCTCTCTCTTTCCCTAGTGGGGCGGGGCTCTGGGGAAGCGGGGCTTTAGGATATATTGGTGGGATCATCTGCCCAGAGATGTCCTCTACCCTAAATTCTAAACAATGCTTGGAATGTATCAGATAGAAAATTGTTCTTGGCCAACTGACCAACAGGCCAGAGGATTAGATGTTTTGTCAAGGTAGGCATTTACATGACAGGGACAGTTTTGACGCAGACAGATCAAAGAATAGGAAGAATTTGGCTGGCAGGAAATAGCTCAGTCTACATAAGAAACCTTAGTATTCAAGAGAATTTGGTATATGTAGTTACAGCAACTTCATTTACTAATTCAATAGTCTTTACAATTGCTAGAGTAACCAGGGAACTAAAATTCTGTGGAATTAAAGGCATAGAGGAAGTGGTTTTATTGAGGAAATAACTGGTAGTTTCGGAGAAGGAACCATACCAACTCCAGATGTATAATTCTGGGGAAGTAAGTACTGGTAGTAGCTTCCCATATGGACAGAAGGTGGACTTCTAGTACCTTGCAGATTCGTTTGAGTCTGCTTCCCTAGCTTTCTCTAGATCTTAATCCCTTCATCTTTAACAAAGAGTTTCTGAAGATGGTTATGAAGTTGATGATGGTAATGGTGATGCAGTTGGAACAGGAGGATATAGCATGTACCTTAATAATAAATTATCAAATACAGTGATACCTATACATTAAAGCCTGTATTCAGTGCTATGTGAGTGATCTGTATTCTGGGATCCTAGGAAGGCAATACCCATATGACTGTGCAAGGATTCTCTTTGAAGAGTACAAGCTGAAAAATAACAGACAGAAAAATGAAAGGAAGATGTTTTCCAAAATGAGTACTAGTTTAGAACCATAAGAGTAGAGTCAAGGAGGGTACTTGATGAACTTATGAATATGAACATATGTACATATATATATATATATATATACATATATATATATTTATTTTTTTAATGATGAGAATAAGCTTGGGAAAAATGTTGAGGGCAATAAAGGGAGTATTCAAATCTCTAACAAAAATCAAACCAAACACACACATGTACTCCCAATAATCAAGAGCAAGGCATGTCTTACACTTTGAACCAATAGTGTAGAAGTAATACAATTTACAAGATAATTATTGGGACAGTTCTTACTTCTTTTATTCTCCTTCCTGGGAAAATGAAAATTTCCGAGGGAAATGATATCAGTGCAGAGAAATGGAAGACTATTCTTCACACTAATAACAGGAAGAATAAGCAAAGAAGTAGTCAACATCCAGCCTCTCTCTCATGCCTGAATCCCCCCCTGTGCATCAGTTCCTACAAATGACTATCTCCCTGAGCAACCACTCCCATTACCTGAGGACCTACATCTTTTAGTCACAGACAGTTGCAATATCCGATTCATTTTAATTCCGAGTTCAAACTAGCCACCCCAGGCTTTCATTAGTCTGGACCACACATTTAGTGCAATACAAAAGAACTTTTCATTTTTGCTTGAAATTGGTTTGCATATTTAGAGGTATCTGTCATTTATTCCCTTTTATCCAAGTCGAGCCATCGTCTCATCAAGGGCAGTGCCCATTTTCCTTCTAGAACTTTATGGCTTAATTTCTTCAGTGTTTTCTGAAAGCATTTTAATTTGGTTTTAACCAAATGTTTAGCTTGAATACAAGAAATAGAGAGTCAGAAAAGGGCAATGCTCCCAATTTACAATGAAATCCAAGATACTAGAAGAATCTCTTTACAATTTCCTTCTTTGGAACTTAGATATCTACTATGCCAGTATCCCTCCTTTTCTAGTATATTGGGAAAAAGTAACTTTCCTTCTAAGACTAACTCTTCCCTAAGGTCTATGGACTACACCACTTCTACTTTGCCAGGGGGACATTATCAATGGGATTCCCTCCTCTAATCTCTTCTAATCTAGGGCTGGGCAGTGGTGCACCAGCTTGAGCATACATGTTACCATGTGCAAGGACATGAGTTCAAGTTCCCAGTACCTATCTACTGGGAGGAAGTTAAACACACACACACACACACACACACACACACACACACACACACACACACACACACGCAGTGATGCAGCTGTCTCCCTTTCTCTCTCCTTCTCTTATCTCCTCTGCCCCTCTCAATGTCTTTTTGTTACATCAGAAATTTAAAGAAAAAAATTAAAAGAAATATCTTCTAATCATCTTTATGAACTACTTCTTGTCCAGTAAAAACATCTTCCTTTTTCTTTTTCCCTATCTTGTTTGGTAGGAGTCAAAACTGTAAATCTCTTTCTTTAAACATTATTTCTTTAAGGCCTCTCAGATCACGTTATCTTGGTGCACTTCCTAGTTCTTTGGTTTTTCGTTCTCAGTTTCCTTTAGTGTCCTATGACTTTATAATTTCATTAAATAATTGAGATACTCAAGGATTAGTTACACTCTCCCCACACCCTTTTTTCTCACTATGTAGTTTCTCTTTATTTCTCCATGACTTCCTGTGCCACATAAATAATTGAGATACTCAAGGATTAGTTACACTCTCCCCACACCCTTTTTTTTCTCACTATGTAGTTTCTCTTTATTTCTCCATGACTTCCTGTGCCACAATTATTAACAGACTCTTCTTTAGATTCCAGATTCTTATAGTCAGCTAATTCATAAGCAAAAAGCCAACAGACCCAAACTTCTACCGCTTACTAGCATGTCTCTGATAGTCTTTCTAAGTGAACTAAAAAAAAATTATGTTTTATTTCTGTATTTATTTATTTTCTTCATTGCCAACAGGGTTATCACTGGTTTCGGTGCCAGCACTACGAATCCATGGCTCCCAGTGGCCATTTCTTCTCCCTTTTCCTTTCTATTATATTTGATAGGACAGAGAGAAATTGAGAAGGCGGAGAGATAGAGAGGAAGAGAGCAAGACAGACATCTGCAAACTTGCTTCACCATGCATGAAGCTTCTCCTCTGCAAGTGGGAAGCTGGGGCTTGAACCCAGGTCCTTGCACATCATGTTATGTGTGTTTAACCAGGTGCACTACCACCCAGCCCCCTTAAATTATAAAGATTTATACACCTTTCTAGCTACATGAACCCTGAGCTAGGGCTTTATTCTTTAGTGTTTCCTTTTCCTTCTGAAATATAATCTTTGACTAAGACCTATAAAGGCAACACCTTTATTTAAATTCATGAATTTCTCTTTATCTCTGCAGCCCCACCTCAGTCCAAGATAACACCTCATCTTGGATAACCTGCTACAATTATCAGTTAATGTGTTTCCTCATTATTATAATTAGATTATTATTATTGATTTATTAATGATCTATAAGACCATAGGATAATAGGGGTAGAATTTCACACAGTTCCCACCACCACAATTCCATATCCCCTCCCCATCTATTGAAAGCTTTCCTATTTATCCCTCGGGGAACATGGACCCAGGATCATCATGGGGAGCAGAAGGTGGAAGGTCTGACTTCTGTAATTGCTTCTCCCTTAGACATGGGCATTGGCCAGTCAATCCATAGCCCCAGCCTGTTTCTATCTTTCCCTAGTGGGCCAGGGCTCTGGAGAGGTGGGATTTCAGGACACACTGGTCCACTTTTTGATTATTATCTTCTTTGATTCTTCTCTCTATACATTGATTAGGGGGAATTACCCCAAAGTTCAAGTCTGGTTATTTCACTTCCTTGTTTAAAAATTTTTGGTAGATTCTCATTGTGTTTAAGAAAATGTAGAATTCTCCAAATGACCCACCACACTGTGGGAGATTGACTATGTCTACTTTACTGTGCATACTCCTCCACAGTCTCACGTCCAACCAGCCTTCTTTCAGTACCTGCTAGGTTCTCAGATACCTACATCCTCTGAGTTTCAGGACAAGTAGTTTTTCACAGTCATAAGATGTTTCCTTCTCCTTTCTCCATATAATTGGCCATGATGGTATGTATGTATGTATGTATGTATGTATGTATGTATGTATGTATGTATTTATTTAAATATTGCCACTAGGTTTATCTCTGGGGCCCAGTGTGGGGCCCAGTGGCCATTTTCCCTTTTTCTTTTCTTTTCTTTAATTTTTCTCTATCTATGGAGAAAGGAAGGGGAGATAGAGAGGAAGAAAGAAAGACAGATACCTGCAGCACTGCTTCACGGTTCGTGAAGCTTCCCCATTTAAGGTGGGGAGAAGAGGCTCAAACCCAGATCTTTAGACAAGGGTGTGCCATCGCGGGACCCCCAAGGCAGCTTCTTTTAATTGCTGTGATATAGCTGTATCTCCCTTGTGTGGGGAACCTGTGTAAATTTCCAACAATCTGCTCACCTTTTGAAAAATTGGTTAAGGGAATCAGGTGGTAGTATCGCGGCTTAAACACAGGAGGCACCAAGCACAAAGACCAGCATAAGAAAACCATTCGAGCCCCCGGCTCCCCACCTGCAGGGGAGTCGCTTCACAGGCGGTGAAGCAGGTCTGCAGGTGTCTGTTTTTTTCTCTCCCTCTCTGTCTTCCCCTCTTCTCTCCATTTCTCTCTGTCCTATCTAACAACAATATTAACTACAACAACAAAACAACAAGGGCAACAAAAGGAAATAAATAAATAAAAAAGAAAGGACAATCGGTCAACATCAGCTTCCACCAACCCAGCCCCAAGGCATTACAGTCAGCAAGTAGACTTTCCAAAGAAGCAAAGAGATGCCAGCAGAACATCTCTATTCTTCAAATGTCTTCATGTTTCTAGGCACATTCTTTCCCTTGATATTATTCTGGTTATAATTGTCATTATTTTTACTCATTTGGCCTCAGTGACTTCACTATAATGCCACAGTTACTGGCGACTTTTTTAAAAAAAAAATTCTAATACTTCTTAGAGGTGGGAGACAGAAACAGATAGAAAAGGATAGAGAAGGAGACAGAGAGAAGAAGAGAGAGAGATAGGGAGGGGAGTGGAAGGGAGAGAGAGGGTAAGGGAGAGGCACCTGTGGCATTACTCTATCACTCATGATGCTTGCTTTATGCAGCTGGGAGCTGGACGCTTGAACTGGGTCCTCATGAATGATAATCGGTACACTCTCTTTCTCTGGATATTAAAGAAACTTGTCAATGTAATTTTGGCTCATAAATGGTGAATCTTGAGAAATCAGATAGCACAAAGTTTGTTAGAACTCTGGGTGTGTATGACAGACAGCATTTGTTCCGATGTCTAAGAAGAGTTCAGTTTGTTACGTGTGACACTAATTATATCACAGTCAAAAGCAGATCATTCAAATCTAGTCTGTAGGTCATTTGAGTGGAAAGTAGCTATCATTTGACTTGTCTAAGAAGAAATTATGTTAGAATAGTTTGTTTTCTCGGTTAATTAGGGTCAGTAACTTGTACCCATTAGTGAACAGCTTTAAGTCTGAACTTCACAAAAGCGTTTGATTACACATTCCCTGACTGAGGCACATAGACTGATGATATAAGCTTTCTCTGTATCACATAGATAGAACATTTGGTTCACTTTTTCAATTAAAACAAGGAATTAGTAGAGAAATCATATACATTATTTGGCCACAGGAAGAAAAAAAACAAGTAAACCAAAGTATTCTCTAAGAGTACAGTTGGATTCCATTTAAAAAATACAACAATTTATATCATTTCTAAAGAATACTTCTGGGTTCTTGTGCACATAGACTCAGTTTCAAGGCCCAGGTTTCTCCCCACCCCCATCCCATGTGTGTGTCCGGGGAGCTCTGCCTGTAGTGAAGCAGTGATATAAATCTCTCTCTCTCTTTAAAAATAGTTATTGGATATATATACACAGAGAGAAACTGAGAGGGGCAGGGGAAAGAGAGGGAGAGAGAGACAGAGAGATACTTGTCACCTTCCCCACTGGTGAAGCTTTCCCCACGCAGGTGGGGACCAGGGGCTTGAACCTGGGTCCCTGTGCATTGTAATGTATGAACTTAACAAGGTGTGCCACTGCCTGTCCCCCATCTCTTTCCCTTTCTATCTCTACCCTCTCAGTTGCTCTCTGCCTCTACACAATAAATAAGTAAATAAATAAAATATTAAACACGAATATTTCTGAATTCTTTATCAGGATTAGCTTTCTCAGTTTATCTACTAAATTGTTGGCTTATTTTGCAGAGATTTAGAGTCTTGGAGAAAGGTGAGTAGTTATGATATAAAATGTTTCTTTCCATTTCAATGACCCTATCAGCTTTGGCAACTCTGGTGGGTTGGAGTTTATCTTAGAATCTTGATGTCTCTAGAAAAACCTAAATAATCTAGAAACAGATTCATAGACTCTTTAATTACCTAAAATTTGTTGTTATGCTACAATTTTCAAAGACAGAAAGTGATTTTATTTTAAAAAGTATTTCATTGTTCATTTTATCTCTATCTACCCCCCCAAAGCAAAGCAGAACAATTTCTCCCTTCCTTCCTTCCTTCTTTCCTTCCTTCCTTCCCCTCTTTCTTTCTTTCTTTCTTTCTTTCTTTCTTTCTTTCTTTCTTTCTTTCTTTCTTTCTTTCTCTTCCTCCTCCTCCTCCTTTTCTCATCCTCTTCCTCCTCCTTCTTGTCTCCAAGTATCACTGGGGCTTCATTTTATCCCACTTTATTGGTTAGGACAGAGAGAACATGAGAGAGAAGGGGGAGATAGAGTTGGCAAAAGAAAGGTAGACACCCACAGACCTGCTTTGCCACTTGTGAAGTGTCCTCCTTACAGATGGGGAGCGGGGGCTCAAACCCAGATTCTTGTATGAATCCTTGTAATTTGTACTATGTGTGTTTAACTGTGTGTAGGACCACCAGGACACCAGAATAATGTATTCCTCAAGAAGCTTCCATAATCAGGTTATCCAAACTATTTCTTCTGTCATTTATTTCACAAATTTCATTGAGCAGTCTTTTCACTTAGGAGTAGAAGTCATGTTTGAGGGTAAGTATCACAAGGACTGAACAAATAAATAAAACAAGGACCATTGTGCTATTTGAAAAAGGCTCTGTTTTAAGCAGGAGATAGAAGTGATAACAGATCATTGCAATATAATGACAAAAGCTGAGAGTCAGCTTGTCTGAAATACAGTCTTCTAATCTTCCTGTTAACTAAGATTTTTCAGAAATAAAACCAGAGTAAATTGGTAGGCTCAACATCAAATTTATTTTTTAAATTTATTATTGGATAGAGACAGAGATAAATTAAGACGGGAGGGGATGATAGAGAGGGAGAGAGACAGAGAAATACCTGCAGATCTATTTCACCACTCATGAAGCTTTCTACCTGCAGGTAGCAAGCCCCTGGTCCCTGTGCAATGTAGCGTGTGCACATAACCAGGTGCGCCTGACCCCATTATCAGATTTATTCAATGAATGCTTGAACATCCACTCAGATATCTGTGGTGTTATGCTAAGCAATGAGAAAACAGACAACCGGTTTCCAGATACAGTCTCTGTCTTCACAGTGGTTACAAGCTCCTTGATGTCACACTCTCTGGCCATAATCCTCAGACGTCCTCTGCATCAACTAGAGAAAGTAAAGAATCTTGTCTTGTGTGGCATTTAGATGAGAAATCAAAGAGAAGGCTGTCAGGTAGTGGCAAACCTGATCGAGCACACCTGCAGAGGAGAGGCTTCAAAAGCAGTAAAGCAGACCTGCAGGTATCTATCTTTTGCTTTTCTGAATTCCCACTCCTCTTTCAATTTCTCTCTGTTCTATGAAAATAGGGGGAAACGTCAAAGAGAGAAACAGAAGAATTTATAGCAAAATTTTGCTAGAAATAACTGTACTGGACATATTTTATTTTTATTTTTTCGTATTATCTTTATTTATTTGTTGGATAGATAGCCAGAAATCTAGAGGGAAGGGCGTGATAGAGAAGGGAGAGAGACAAAGAGACACCTGCCACACTGCTTCATCACTCACAAAGCCTTCCCCTTGTAGGTGGGGGCTGGGGACTTGAACCTGGGTTCTTGCACATTGCAGCATGTATGCTCAATCATGTGTGACGCTACCCGGCCCCTGAAACCATTTTGTTCCATTCAGTTTAACAAGTGTTTCTGACATGTATTCCACATATTTGATAGGATACTGGAAGTTCAGAAGGGAATAAGAAGTAGCCTCTGCCTTCAATGACACAGCCTTGGAAAGGGCAGAAAATAATGTAAAACATATAATATACCTTAGAACATTGTGTATCAATTCATATAATTGTCACACAATTCACTGTACACTAAGTATTGTTATAATATTTCCTACTTTACAAATGAAGACCAAGAAAGCATAGGGGAGTCTCACATCCAAGATTGTTCAGCTAATTAATGGGAAAATCACAAGAGAGTCTGAAAGCACAGACAAAAGTCACCCTACCTGATTTGAATCTTCAGAGATATTGGCAGTAAACATATCCCTGAATGTATGGCTATATGGTTGGAGACATCTTGGAAAAGGGTTTAGAAATATGTGAATTGTGACTTTCATAATGAGATTTGCTAGTCATCCTGCTTCAGTGTGGTTCATAGGTTTTTAGGGCTTGTATGATAATTGATTTAACCACCAAGTAAGAGGGGATTGAGAGAGGTAGCAATGACTTGACACAACAAGACCTGGGATTATTATGTCCATTTAAGAGATTTATAATCTCTGTTTTATTGTGGAGAGTAGGTAATTTGTCTGAGGTTGTACAGTGCATGAACTGAGGAGATAGAACTTGACCAGGCTTTGTGATCCCAAAATGCAGGCAATACTAACTGTCTGAATTCTATTAGGCCTTCCTCAGTGGACTAAGACTAAGACTTACTGTGATTTCCTAGTTCTTTTCTTTCTTTCTTTCTTTCTTTCTTTCTTTCTTTCTTTCTTTCTTTCTCTCTTTCTTTCTTCCTTTCTTTCTTTATTTCTTTTTGCCTCCAGGGTTATTGCTGGGGCTTAGGGCCTGCACTACAAATCCACTGCTCCTGGAGGCCATTTTTTTCCATTTTATTAGATAGGATAGAGAGAAATTGAGAGGGGAGAGGAAGATAGAGATAGATAGATAGATAGATAGATAGATAGACAGACAGACAGACAGACAGACTGACAGATAGATAGATAGATAGATAGATAGAGACACCTGCAACCCTGCTTCACTGCTTGTGAAGTGACCACCCTGTAGGTGGGGAACCCAGGGCTTGAACTGGGTCCTTGTGCTTTGTACTATGTGTGCTTAACCTGGTGTACCACTGTCTGACATCCTCCCCAATTATTTTCTCTTGTCAAAAAAGAGCCTGTTGCAATGTATCAGGGAAATTTTACCCATTGTGTGTGCCTGTGTGTATGTGCTTGCATGGGTAACTTTTTTTCCAACTTTGACATTTCCTGAGTCTATATATAAGCCTTAGGCAAGCTCTATGCATTTTGTAAAGCACCATGGTAATTTCTGTTTTTGCAGTAAGAATACTGCCCAGTCCATCATGAATAATACAATGTTCTCAAACCAGATGACTGGCTTTTTTTTTTTTTTAAGATTTATCTGTATTGTGGATTTCATGAGAGCATAATCATGATTTTTTTTTTCTGGAAGATAAGTTGTGAATAATAACAAAGCAGATGTCAAATTCCTGGGTTGTTTTATTCATCTAATCTTGCCTCTGTACCTGAAGACAGTTGGGATGAAAGAAAGATGCGACAGTCTGAATGAGCTGCTCTCAAATTTATAGGTTGAAATTGCAACTCCCAGAGATGATGGCATTAGGAGGTGGGACCTATGAAAGGTATCTGAGTGATGAGAGCGAAACCGTCATGAATGGGACCACTGACCTCTTTGAAGAGGCTCAGTAGGGCTGGGTGGTGGTGCACCTGGTTGTGTGCACGTTACAATGTGCAAGGACAAGGGTTCGAGCCCCACCCCATCCCCACCTGAATGGGGAAAGCTTTGTAAGTGATGAAGCAATGTTGCAGGTATCTCTCTCCCTGTCATCAGCTTCCTTATCGACTTCTGGCAGTCTCTATCAAATAAAGAAATAAACATAATTAAAAATTTATATATAAAAAAGAGGAAGGTCAATAGAAACTCCTTCTATCATGTGAAGATGCAAGCCACCTGCTATCAACAAAGAAATGCTCCTCACTCAAATGTGACCACGTTGCTACTTAAATCTTGGACTTCCCAGTCTCCAGAACAGTGAGAAATGAATTTCTGTTGTTTCCAAATTGCTCACAATGTGACATTTTGCTACTGTATCCCACATAGAAAAATCTCTTAGTTTCGAGTTTGTTTCTGTTATGGAGCAGGAGTTCTCTGCACAGATGACAATGATTTGCCTCTGGAGAATTTTTACAATCTCATCTCCAGGTGCAGGGCTGCGGCACATCTGACTGAGCGCATATTGTGTAAGTACCTGCATTCAAGTACTTACACAATACACAATATGTTCTAATCCTCACATGCGGGGTGGGTGGGGCCAGGCAGAGGAACTTAACAGAGCTGCAAGTGTTTCTCTTTCTCTCTCCCTTTCTCCCCCTATCTATTTATAATTCCTCTCTGTTCTAGCCACTAAAAATAAATTAATAAATTAATAATTTAAAACCATTTAAAAAATCTGATGCACAGAATGAAAAACATCTGAGGGCCTATTCAGACAGAAATGTGGAGGTGAGACTGGAGCCCAAATACCGATATCTAAAAATACATTTTTTTTTTTGGCGGGTGATGTGCATTTGTCTGCAAGGGATAAGAACCGCTTTTCTATAGTGTAAGAAAAGAATTGCAAATATTTGTAAGTAGTGAAAGCACGAGATGTTATTGAAGTAATACCTGTGATCACTCTAATCAATTTACACATGACGGACATTATTAGCTCTGCAACCAATCAATAAGGCTCTGGGTGTTATGTTGTGTTGCTACAGTGTTTGCTTTTATTCAGTTGTCATTATAAAAAGAAATCACTGAAATTTTGGTTTATTGAGTGGAGTTCTTCTAGGCCAGACTGTCTTACAGATCACAAAGCATATGAGCCATGTACTGATTCTTACTCGCCTTGCCATCACCCCTACTCTCAAGCACACATTTTTAAGGTAAAATTGTGTGTGTGCATGCGCGTGCGTGTGTGTCTGTGTTTATTTTAGCTGACTTCTCGATTTTTTAAATTTTTGCCTTGGGAGTCCGGCGGTAGTGAAGCGGGTTAAGCGAAGGTGGTGCAAAGCGCAAGGACCGGTAAGGATCCCGGTTCAAGCCCCCAGCTCCCCACCTGCAGGGGAGTCACTTCACAGACGGTGAAGCAGGTCTGCAGGTGTCTATCTTTCTCTCCCCCCTCTGTCTCCTCCTCCTCTCTCCATTTCTCTCTGTCCTACCAACAACAACAACATCAATAATAACTACAATAATAAAACAACAAGGGTGACAAAAGGAAATAAATATTCAATTTTTTTAATCTTTATTTATTTACTGGATAGAGACAGCCAGAAATTGAGAGGGAAGGGGCTGATAGGAAAAGAAAGAGAGAGACACCTGCAGCCCTGCTTCACCACTTGCAAAGCTTTCATCTTGTATGTGGGGACCGGGGGCTTGAACCCGGGTCCTTGAGCACTGTAACATGTACGCTCAACCAGATGTGTCACCACCCGGCTCCTTGACTTCTTGATTTTAACAAAGCACTAAAGTTATTTTGATTATGATATTAATCATTTACTCCAGAAATAAAAGCATATGGATATTATTAACAAAAGGTCCATGGATGACTGAAATTAACCAAGGCTCCATAGCCTGTGCTTTGAGATATCTCTTAGAGTCTCAGATTCCTTATCCTTGATTTAACTGATGAGAGAAACTGACTGCATTAAGCTAATGCTCTGTGATTCTATGATTGACTTTTCTAGGAGACCCAGCCGAGCTGGAGATTTCCCTCCACACTTTCTAAAATCAAATAGATAAACTTCAGATTCTTCAAGTGGGTTTTCCTGTTTGTTTCGTTTTTCTTTTCTTTTCCTTCACTACTTCTCTTCTTGCACCACTGAGCTAGGCAAACCATTGCTATGTGAAACGTTCTAAACTAGGGGACTTTTGGAACACAAGATTCTGAAATGTCAGTTGTGATGTTGATACAAAGTTTGTGGTGATCTTTGTGTGGTATGGTTTGAGAGAAGAGAAAAAAAGATCAGTTTCTTCTTTATTTCTCTTTTTTCTCTTTTCTTTCCCCCTTCTTTTCTTCCCTTTCTTTCTTCCTTTCGTCATTTCTTCCTTCCTTTCTTTCTTTCTTTCTTTCTTTCTTTCTTTTCTTTCTTTCCTTTCTTCCTGTTGCCACCAGGGTTAATGCTGGAGCTCAGTGTCTACCAATCTCCATCATTCCCAAATTATGAATGTATCCCATACACAGGTGTCAGATATACTCTTCTTCTTTTGTAGAGAAGAGACACTTACAGTACTAAAATTTCTGGCTGCAGGTGGGGACTGGGGAGTTGAACCTAGATCCTTGCCCAAGATAATGTGTGTGTTCTGCTGAGTGACCCACCATGTCGGCCTTGTCACTGGGGCTCAGTGCCTGTGCTACAAATCCACTGCTCCTGGAGGCCATTTTTTCCATTTTGTTGCCCTTGTTGCTATTGTTGTTGTTATTTTCTTGTTGTTGCTGTTGTTATTGTTGGATAGGACAGAGAGAAATTGAGTGAGGAGGGAAAGACAGAGATAGGGAGAGAAAGACAGACACCTGCAGACCTGCTTCACCACTTGAGAAGCGACCCTCCCCACCCCCCCATAGGTAAAGAGCAGGGGACTCGAACAGGGATCCTTACACTGGTCTTTGTGCTTCAAACGATGTGTGCTTAACTCACTGTGCTACTGCCCAGCCCCCAAGATCAGCTTTTTTAAAAAAAATCATTTATAAAATGGAAATATTGACACCACCATAGCAGGGTTGCATTGGATCGACCTTCTCGTGGTGCATCCCATGAGTACCCATTCATTGGGGAAACTGACGATCCTTCCTAGCCGACTGAATCCACATGGATCCCAGTCACTTTCAAAGCCAGCAACAAGCAGCTCCTGACAGCTTTCAACCTGATGCTGTTGACTGGCTACGGAAGAAGGGCAAACACTAGAGAAGAAGAAGCATAAGAAGGGTACAACTCCACACAATTCCCACCACCAGAACTCCGTATCCCCTTTCCTCCCTTGGAAGCTTTCCTATTCTTTATTTCCCTGGGAGCATGGACCCAGGACCATTATGGGGTGCAGAAGGTAGAAGGTCTGGTTTATAGAATTGTTTTCCCACTGAACATGTTCGTTGGCTGGTCCACCCACACTCCCAGCCTGCCTTTCTCTTTCCCTAGTTTGGAAGGGCTCTGGGGAAGCAGGGTTCCAGGACACATTGGTGGGGTTGTTTGCCCAGGGAAGTCAGATGCTACCAGGTGTCATGGTAGCATCTGCAACTTGGTTGGCTGAAAAAAAGCATTGATATAAAGTAGAACAAATTGTTAAATAATCAGAAACCTAAAGGCAAGAATTATAGCAGATGAGATTTGGGGGTCTTCATTTTGGAAAAAAAAAAGTGAGTAGATCTATTTTAGGTATGTTCCAAGAGGCCCATGACTTTACAAGATCAGCTGTTAATACATGAGAAGTAACCATGAAATAATTGGACATACACTCTGATCTAATCATGCTTTCATTTATTCACCTCATATAAAAGTTTCTTAAGAATGCATTTGAACACAATATATAATAATAATAATAATACATTAACATACATTGTGAGAAACTTTCAAAACAATCAAATCTCCACCTGAAGAAATGCAGTGTTCAGAGACACACAAACCCACTGGTCATGCACGTGCGTGTCATTTCTTTACCTGTTGAGTCACAATGCTGAATGAACTGAAAGCATGAAATATCGTTTACAAACTGAGACTGGAGTCAGGAAGAGGTCTAATGAGTGTTATCAGAAGCTTCACATTTGCTTAACTTACGACATCAGTTCACATTGTATTATGAAATTCACATTGTTTTATTGTTTGCTTTTATAATTAAGGGAACATGATATTCCTGCTTCATGGCAGGCAGGCGGCTTTCTTTGCAAAGTCAGTAGTCTGGGGACACTCAGAAGAGCCATCTGTAAGAAAATGTAGTGTCTTTTTTTTCTTCTTCTTCTTAAATAGAAACCACAATGATCATAGAACCCAGTATTAGCCCAACTCAACGTACATAGATTTGGATAGAATCTAGGTCGAAACTGTATCCCAGGGCTCCCCTCCCCCTAACAAATTATCCACAAGTAAAAGCTCAGTATAAACCATTTCAGTATCTAATGTGAGAATCCTGTTTCCAAAACAGACTCATAAAGGGGTTGAGCATGATTAGAGACTCAGGCAGAGAAAAGGGCAGACTCAGAATAAAAGACCACCGATGTCCTCACTAGCAAGCAAGCGGGTTGTCTCAAGTGATCTTCAGGTTATAGAACACACAATACAAAAAAAAGGTACAAGAAAAGTCGCAACTCTTAGGCAGAGTTTTCTACACAAATTTAACACCACCGTTGACAGGCAATGTTAGATGTATAAATTAATAACTTACAAAACATTACACTATGTACAGTAAGTAATAAATACAAAGTTCTAAACAGAAACGGATGTTAGCGTGGAAGGCAGTGCAAGAGAAGGGTAGCAGCGTTAAATTGAAGACAGTTTGGCTGGGTTAAGGAGTAAAAGAGTTGGGGGCGCAAGATGGGGGTCGTGCAACTTGGTGCCTGTTGCCAGTGGGCTCAGGACACAGGGGGACACAAAGCCTCCTTAGGCTGAATTTTTTTTACACACTGTTACTGTGACCTACACGACTGTCTTCATTTACTCCTCAGCTTGTTCACCTTTATTCTGTTAACAGCATAACAGGGCGACACTTAAGGAAAACACATTCTGTCCAAAATGGGCAAGAAGTTAAGTCACAAGGACAACTGTGGAGTTGAATGGGACAGTGCAGGAAGAAAACAGAATGTGGTTAGAAGTATATTCTTTCTCTTTGCAAAAGTAACTGTAGTAAAGTGAAAAGATATTGCCCAAGAAAGAAGGAAGACCATTTCCTTCCTTCCTTCCTTCCTTCCTTCCTTCCTTCCTTCCTTCCTTCCTTTCTCTTTCTTTCCTCCCTTCTTTCCTTCCTTCCATCTTTCTTTCTTTCTTTTTTTTTTGCAGAAAGTGTCAAAAAAGTTTATGCCAACTTTTGAATGCTTACTTGTGTATAAGTTGCTACTAAATACATATTCAACAGGCATCTTAAAGACATGAAAATGTTTTACAAAAAAGGCACACAGGTTGGCAGACAAAGGGACAAAGTGAGCAGATTTTTAAATGAAGTTATTAGTCCGTTCCTTCAGTCACTAGAGGGGACAGAGCCCCCAAACTTAGTGCAGAAAAATCTCTCAGTTTTGTGTCTTCTGTGTTCAAGCCATTTGGTCATGATCTGAATCTAGCTTCGAGTACCACATTGAGCTCAGCTCTCCACCAAGCTGGCCAGCAAGGCAAGTCAACGGTGGTATTTCCTGAGCTATTTGCTTCATGGTCTTACATTCTGGCTCCACACTCAAGTAACTGGAAAGGCCACATGGCCCTTGTCCCATGCAGGCCTCGGCCTCTCACGGTGGGTTGGCCCTACCATATAGCCGGCATGCTCGTCAAAGGTGGAATGTTCATCTCCACATGGAGTGGGTGATTAAGTATCCGTTGGAGACTTGCCTTCTGTTGCAACATCTCCATCAGTCTTTCCCGGTGAATCCCTGTGTTCTGGATCAATCACACAAAGCATCTTTGTGCTGCTGAAATAGCTGTGTCTCTCTCCCTCTTTTTCAGGTCCTTCAGAATCTTCCTCTTCAAGGGTCAATTCAAATTGAAATTTCTCCATGAGACCCTGGCAGTCTCTGCTCTGCTCATCCAATGGTGGGGAGGGACTCTGGGGTATCATGCTCTGATACCAGTTCCTGTTGTCTTCTAACGTATCCAAAATGTCCTGGGCATCAGGCTGCACCAAGTCAGCCCAGGTTTCCCATAGTGGATGGACAATGTAGTCAATGAAACCAACCTGGAGAAAAAAAATAAAGTCACACATCGGTTGTTAACATGAATCCTTTATAAGCCAAAGAAGCTCATGTGACTTCCATGCAAAGAAAGAGCAACAAGTCACAGGAGAATGGATTCTATGACTATGGTAGATTCCACACTAGACGCAATAAAAGCTCCTTTGTTCTGATTCCCACAAATTTAGCAGTAGTAGTATCCACAATTATGCAAACGAAGATATTAAGACTCAGTAAAGTGGAATGGGCAGTAGTGCAGTGGGTTAAAAAAAAAAGAGCAAGGACCAGTGTAAGGATCCTGGTTCAAGCCCATCTCCCCACCTGCGGGGGTCACTTTACAAGTGGTGAAACAGGTCTGCAGGTGTCTTTTTCTCCCCCTCTCTATCTCCTCCTCCTCTGTTCCTCTCTATCCTATCCAACAACAATGACAGCAATAACAACAATAACAACAGCGATAAGTAATAGGGGCAACAAAAGGGAAAAAAATTAGCCTCCAGGAGCAGTGGATTCATAGTGCAGGCGTCTAGTCCCAGCAATAACCTTGGAGGCAAAAAAAATACAAATAAAAATAAAAGGCTCAGTAAGATGAAATATCTTGTCAGATATTTGAGAATCAGTCCATGGCAGAGCCGGGGACTCAGTCCCAGCTTAGTCAGATTCCAAAGCCTGCATTAGTCTCATTCTAACTGATACTTTTCCTAACTTGTGTGCCAGACAGAAGTTCTGGATGCAACCCTAGCTGGGAATGACTTTGCCACTACTTGGATTCTGTGAGTCATTCTCTGCAGAAGGAAGCTGTTGGTCTAACTGATTCTGATTCACCATTCTTTTCTTGATAATATAAAGCTACTCCACCATTCCAAACTGTAGAGGAGCCTGCCCCCTGACTAATGTGAAATTTCTCAAGTTCTGTGGGATGCTTGTGGTTAGCAGATGAGTTTAGTCAAACACTTGAATATCCTTCAAGTTCTTAAGCAAACAAATAACCCCTCTGTGGACACGTCTACAATTGTTTTAGACCCATAGAGCACATCGTCATTTCCATCAGGAGAAAGAAGGGAAAATAAAAACAATTAAGCAGTTCCTTTGCGAGTGTTCCTGTGAACGAGTATGAGGCTCTGGTCTCTGTTATGGTTTACACAGTGTCTAAGCATCCTGCCTGAGCTGGCTGTGTGGCCTTATTCTGACCTCTCCATTGTAGAACAAACAGGAAGCATGGGGGGTGGGGGCAGGTTGAAAGAAAGAATAGGCACCAGTTGAATGAGGGAATGGAATTCCCCTGTCATGGTCTGTGTTGCTGGAGAGAGTCTAGGTCCAGATTCAGTGAAAGATGAGCAAGGGTGACTTATCTGCACCCAGGAGGCTACATTTATCTAGCTACATTTTTCCCAGCACCAGATACTTTTCCTTGTTGACATTATGGATTTTGGACAGTCATGTAATACATCAAAGTTGTACCACATCAAAGAACCTTAGTCAGAGGTAGCATTCCCCTATCTGTCTGTCTGTCTGTCTGTCTATCTATCTATCTATCTATATGTCATCTCTATCTATCTAGCTGTCCTTTCTCTGATGATTCCTTACCCTTAACAAAAAGAATTCACACCAATGTCTGGATCACTCTGTTCTACATTGCTTATGAGAAATTGATTATGTTTGATTGAGATGCTCCTCTAGTTCCCACCTACTCCTTTGCCCCCTCTCACTTCTCTAAGTGTGTTTAACAGATTTCAGAGATTATTTGCAAGGTGTTTTCCAGGGACATGACAAAAAAAAAAAGCAGTGGGGAATTGTGAATCAGCTGAACAGTGCAGTCATTGATTATTTCCTAGATCCTGGGACTGTTAAAGGCTTTATTAGTGGACATTTAGTAATGTTTATTAGAGCTCATGTGTTGGAACTTGAGTGGTTTTCTGACTCAGACCACGGACAGACATTAGACTCAGTCTCACCCATAACCACCTGAATCAGGTCATTTCTTATCTTGAAAAAAAAAAATCAGTCTACCTTGAGAATGTTAGGAGTCCCAGCTTCTGGGAGGGGTAGATGTAACCTTGGAAGAGGACAGAGGACAGGGCTACACCTATGTGATCACACGTGGGAGTGAGAGTCACTAGCTCTGGGAATGGTGGCCATATATTTGCTTATGGAGAGAGAGCAGAAGTACGGATCACCAAGTATGGTTGAAAGTAGGCATTCCAGAGAAAGACAAATCTCACGGGAGCCTGAAGAGATGAGATTGTGGAGCTAGCAGTGTGCATTCTAGTCAGGTGGGTTTGCTAAGATCATTGCCGTCTGTCCAAAATGCCCGGTGCTACACAATCTAATTTCCGGATGGGCTTCTGCTGACTGCTTTATCTCCACCCTGTGAAATTGAGTGTAATGAGAAAGGCAGTGGAGTCATGAGTAGAATAGAGCTATATGGGAAGTTGTCTCTTATTATTTCACATTCTGTTAAACAGGAACCTTGATGTAATCCTTCAGTTCTATAAAAAAATCTTTGAAAACTTCACACTAGATACCTGGGATTTTTCCACAGATGCTGTGTGCTTATCACACATTGGACTGATCTCCATTCCCCTCTCCCGTTCTTTGTCTCCTTGCTGGAAAAATTCTTCCATGATACGGTCTGTCCATTGTCGATACAATTCCAAAGATTTGGTGGGATTGCTCAGGTCTGCACAATGCACCATATTTCGAAGGACCTGAAATCATCAGGTTTAAAAAATTCAGTGACATTAGGTGTAAGGACTACCAGAACCTCTCAACCTTCCTGTACTAGAACTTCTGATACCTAACCCAAGAACATTTTAGTTGTATTATGATACTAATGGTGTCCTCAAAAGGCAATATTACAATGGTGCTGGCCAGAGTTGGCTCGTTAACATTAAAAGAGGCCCACAAGGGAAAATGTGTGTCTTCTTAGATAGATAATCACTGGATTAAAAAAATTGGAAAGGACATTAGAGGTCAGATGTTGCCATCATTTCCTTTTCTCACTTTGGAAAAAAAAATGCAAAGAATTACTCAAAGTAGATGCCTTCATATTTTCCACTTGTGGAAAGAAGCAATCAGATGACTGCAGTTTGTATAACCAAAACAGACCTAACAAGCTTGAAGTCAGTGGGACTAATATCCAAACATTCAAATCATAAGCTCTGGAACTGGTAGTCACGTATCCCTTATGACAAATAGATTTTGCCCTTTATTTTTAGAACTAAGCATCTCAATAAATTGGGTCATGTTTTTCTTCATAAATTAGAAGATCTGAATGCCCCATTTTTCCTTAGCTTGCTTTTCAAAATAAGCCCCCCAAATTCTGAAGGAATCTAGGACAAGCAACTGAGCTTGAATTTGTTTTCAACTTTTGAATTGTTTGGTTTGGTTTAATGTCAGATCAGAGGCTTTCATCAAGTACCTGTATGCGATCAGTATAATTGTCCAAGAGAAGAACACCTGAACTTGTAACTTTCTTCGTCTCAACCATGGTCTTCAAATCTGCCAAGAGGCTCATGTGTTTGGACATATCAGTTGCTAACACCTTGGGGGAGGGGGAAGAGAGAACAAAAATCCTCAAGTAAACTCAGGTTATTCCAGGTATAAGATTTCTCCTCCCAGCAAGATAAAGGTACGACACCTAGAGAGGCTGAACTCTTACCATGTCGATCACCATTTTCCTGAGCGTCTGACGCTGCTTTTTGGTGAGATTCTGAAAGATGTCACAGTGCTCTTCTTGAAGCAGTTTGAAACCTACTGCGAGATGATGGTTCTCCAGCACAGATTCATCATTATACATCAAAGCAAGTTCTGAATCTAGTAAATAAGAAAAAAACGACAAGGATTCATTAAAAGGAGGATCCAATTCAAATATCTGCATTATCTCCACAGGAAATCAGGTCTAGTTCTCTCTAGATGTCTCCGGGATACACATGTCATTTCCTCCTGAGACAATTTCTCTCTGCAAAGGGGATCCATCCATTGTTAAGCGAAATACCATTTCTAGTAGATATATTAATGCATAATCTTTTCCTCTGATTAAATATTATAGTTTTGTAAAATCCCTTTTCTTTTTTAGTTCAGATGAAGAAGACTACTATGACATTTGATAAGAACATCTCCAAGCAGCTAAACCCTATTTGTACTTCAGTTTGTAATTTCCTTTAGGTCATCATCTATATTGTGCTTCAGAAGAGAACTGACCATGCCAATCAACTTTATCAAACAGATTAAGATTTTCACTCTGTAGCTATTTCTTTATATGCTCTCAGCTCTGTAAATTGTAAGGCTTGGACTTTTGAGAGAGATAAATATTGCAAATGCAAAATTTTGTTTTCTCCACATAATGTCTTTGAAAGTTTTTAATAAATACAGTGAGAGAGAGAGAGGAGAAGAGAAGAGAGAGAGAGAGAGAAGGAGAGAGGGAGAGGGAGAGAGAAAGAAGAGAGGAGAAAGGGAGAGGGAGAGAGAGAGAGAGAAGAGAGAGGGAGAGTGAGAGAGAGAAGAGAGGAGAAAGAGGGAGAGAAAGAGCGAGGGGGAGGGGAAGGGAAGGGAGAGAAAGGAGGGAAAGGGAGAGTGGGAGAGAGAGAGAAGAGAGGAAAGAGGAAAGAGAGGGAGAGAGAAGAGAGGAGAAAGAGGGAGAGAAAGGGAGGGGGAGGGGTAAAGGGAGGGAAAGAGAGGGAGAGAGGAGGAAGAGGGAAAAAGAGAGAGGAGGGAGAGGGAGAGAAAGAGAGAGGGAGGAAGAAGAATACCAAGAGGGAAAGGGAGGGAGAGGAAAAGGGAGGGAGGGAGGGAGAAAGAAAGAAAGAAAGAGAGAGAGAAGTGCTTTTGTAGAACAGACCTGATGTCAAATTCTTAACCATCTGGCTGTAGTCACCAGAAACTGTAGCATCTGGATGTACTAATCCACAATTTCCAGACTGCCTTCCATACAGAAGAAGTACAGAGCTTTTTGGTTAAGCAGAGTCCTAAATTGCATTTGAGAATATGGTCATTAAACCTGTGAAGGCACATGCCTCCCAATGAAGAAAACAGCTAAGTGATGGCATTTTGCTACTAACTGCACGGCACGTATTGTTACTTCCCTACCGTAGCTTAGCTGTGTGTTTTGAGAAACATTCTCCGAAAAGGTGGTGAAAAACATAGTCATTTCAGTACCTGCGTCACATCCAGCTTGTGATCAAAGGCAAAGATGTGACAGCTGGCTTTATAGACAGTCGGTGGGGTCAGAGAGAGAGTCTAACTGGTAGGATACCTGCATAGCCATGCGAGTGATGTAGGTTAGGGCTCTGACTCCACCCATAAAGCAAACTTTATGGCAACAGAAGAAGCTTCTGTGAGGGGATGTCTCTTCCTCTCACTAGCTCTATCTCACTCTACCTCTAAAATGAGAAAAAACTGGCCAGACAGTAAAATTTTGAACATGTGCAAGGTTCCAGTTACACACACACACACACATGCACACGCACACGCACACACACACACACTGTAGGTGGCTGTAACAGATAGGTGTGTGTGTGTGTGTGTAGCTGATTTATCCATAGACTAATTCAGAACACCACCTTACGCTGACTAATATAACCCAAACAGACAAGTGGTAATGATTTTGGTATTATGCAGGACTCTGTGTAAGAGAGTGGCCCACGGGGGTCAGGCGGTAGTACAGTGGTTAAGCTCATATAGACCGGCGTAAGGATGCCAGTTCCAACCCCCTCTGGCTCCCCATTGCAGGGGAGTCACTTCACAGGCGGTGAAGCAGGTCTGCAGGTGTCTGTCTTTCTCTCCCCCTCTGTCTTCCTCTCCTCTCTCCATTTCTCTCTGTCCTATCCAACAACGACAGCAATAATAACAATAATAACCACAACAACGATAAAACAAGGGCAACAAAAGGGAAAAAATTAGCCTCCAGGAGCAATGGATTCATAGTGCAGGCACGAAGCTCCAGCAATAACCCTGGAAGCAAAAAAGAGAGAGAGAGAGAGAGAAAGTGGCCCACTAGAATCCTTCTCCACTGAGAAAACAAGTCTAAATGTTGATCTGAACATGGAAAACTCCAGTAATAATAAAAATACATAATAATAATGTCCAAATAAATCATTGGAATGTGCTCCTAAAATCTAGGGGAAGGGCCATTTAAAGGCCTGCAGCTTCTCTTCCAGCTACATTGGCTGAGTTACGGGTTGCTCTGTAGCAGGGGAGGGATCTCTAACCACCTTCAGGCCTGGCCCAGCCCTAGAATCCCAAGCCATATGCAAATCATGTATCTTGGTCAGAATGTTTAGTATTCACGCTGGTGAACATGCATCTCTACTCACTTAGTTTAACAGTTTTGAAAGGCCAGAACAGTGAATGAGTATATTGGTGATCCCACTGTGGTATTAGAAAATTAAAGTAATCTTAGCAGTATTAACAGTCCTATAGCATTGCCGAAGCTACTTGTAAAAAAAAACAAAAAGGTGGGCAGGTGGCAGACAGTAGCACACCAGGCTATAAGCACACAGTACCAAGTGCAAGGACCTGGGCAAGGATCCCAGTTCAAACCCCAGGCTCTCCACCTGCAGAGGGGTTGCTTCACGAGCGATGAAGCAGGTCTACAGATGTCTGCCCCTTTCTGTCTTCCTCTCCTCTCTCAAGTTCTCTCTGTCCTGTTAAATAATAATAATAATTAATAATAATAATAATAACTGCCTCCAGGAGCAGTGGATTCGTAGTGCCGGCACTGAGCCCCAGCAATAACTGTGAAGGCAAAAAAAAAAAAAAAATCACTTTTGATTTACAGGATATCTGAGTGACCTGGTTTGGGGTGCACTGATTTCTTGTTCTTCAATTGAAAAATAATCTGCAGACAATGTTTTTTTGGACATCATCATCATTATTATTATTACTATTAGAGTTTCCTATGCTCAGATCCAACATTTAGACTTGTTTTCTCAGGAGAGAGACACTAGTGGGACGTTCTCTTACACAGAGTCCTGCATCATACCAAAATCATTATCAGAGTATCCTCAGTCTTTCCTTGTCCTTGCTGGATAATTCCACATTTGTTGCTCTTTGCTCACATATTATATTTTCCAACCACTGAATACTTTTTATGGCTCACCTCAGGCCCTTTCCTGGTTCTCCATGAAGCTAAAAAAAATATATATGTTGTTAGAGTGGATACAGTATCCAGGCAAGGTCTGATCAGTTGGAGTGGAGTGGAAGGCTACCTCATTATGACCCTTTTTATTATCCATAATGAAAACATTCGGGGGAGGAAAAGAAAAAAAAAAAACGAAGCTGTGAATCATACAATTATCCCAAATGGCTATTGTCATGACGTACTCACTTGTGTTGATGAGAAACTGATTGGAGACTCCAGGATGATCAACATCATGAATGGCAGCTGCGAAAATGGCAGCCAGGATTTCCAAATCTGTGAAGACAGCCTGAAGAAGAAATACATACTTTGATTCCATATTCAGTTTTACAGGAATGTATCTCATTTCACTCTTGTTGGGAGGATTGTTGATTTCTATGATATCTCAAAATCGCACTGCTCAACTCTAGCTTATAGTGGTGCAAGGGACTGAACCTGGGACTTTGGAGCTTCAGGCACGAGAGTCTCTTTACATCACCATTATGCTATCTACCCCCTCACTCTTCAAAATATAGGTTCAGTTTGAATATAGGTTCTATCCATTTTCAGAAGGGCCTGAGTGAATGGCTAATAATGCCCCTGGTCCTCATCCAGTCTGCAGGTAGAGGCATGGGAAGGCAGAAGCACAGTGTTTGTGGGAAGTGTTTGTGTCTTGGATGAGTGGTATGGCGGATGGTGCTTATGTAACACAAGCACATACAAGTCCAGAAGCAAGTCAGACTGGCTCCTCTGAGACATAACTTTCATGTGCTTTCAAGTGAGAAACTTCAGAGAGAAAATGGTCCAAATTCCAGATTCATAAAGCCTAGCAATAATTTATTTCCTAAATAAATAGGGTCTTCACAAGACTCCAGATAGCCTCTCTTTTTTCCAGTACTCATCCAGTAAAATGTTGGTTTTGAGCAACATCTGACAACAGTGCTAAGAACTGAAGCCGTGATGCACTGCTGTTCAACCATCCTGAGCACTGGAGTCTGCTGCCACATTTGTGTACAGTGATTTAAACCTAGTGATTATCTAGGAATAAGCTGTGACGTGTTGACATGCCTCTCTCTAGTTAAGCTGTCTTTCCTTGGCTGGGAAGATAGCTCACCTAGATAGTGTGCTGGCTTTATCATGTGCATGAACCAGGTTCAAGCCTGGCTCTTACTACATAGCATGAAGCTTTGATGTTGTGGTATCTTTCTCTCTGTGTGTGTATCCGTCTATCTATCTATCTCTGTTCCAATGTGGAAAATGTTGACTTGGAGTCTCTAATTACTTAACTCTTCTGATTTTTCAAATGCCACCTCAGTTTCCTCCAAGGAAGAAGTATTATTATTATTATTATTATTATTTTGGAAGTCTTCTTTCATTAAAAGGACACACTGAACTTTGACTTCTTTTAATCTCAATGGCACTCAAGGTCACTTCCAGATAACATAGTAGGTATCCTGTCAACAACTCTGCATTAAACTGTTAAAAACCAGTGTAGGACCTCTCTGATACTTTTGTAGAATATCAACTCAGTTCAGCTACATCTCACTTTCCCAATCCTTCTTGGATCGCTTTTGTTTTAGAAAAGAATGACGGAAGCAATAAAACTGTAGCCAATCTAATCACCTGACATAAAGGTCCTGAAAAAGTGAGATTGGATGTGGTCTGTGGTCAGTCTTTGTAGTGAACCTGCACATTCTGGAAGTGTCTCACCACCATATCCGTATCCATCGCTCAAAGAACACAATAGTCTGCTAGGCACACTACTGCTTAAATTGGTCAATACAAATGCCGCTCAACACACAGGGAACATTCATGATGCAAATAGGTATCTGTCTTCACCGCACCCCCTAAGAACAATCCTTCAAGCTAGTATTGCCCAAGTCTTAAGAATATTAAAGGAGTCATAGCTATGTTTGAGGTGTTAGCAAGATAGAAATCTGTCCTTTTTTTTTTTTTTTTTTGCTTCAGCATTAGTCTTTACTTTTACTTTTTTTTCTCTCTGCTTTTTAAAATCTTATTAATCCCTGGGATCAGTCTTTTGAATTCTTAGGGGAGGAGGAGCTCATTTGCTTATTCCCAACAGCAACTAGATAGGACATTTCAATTATACTTCTGTGGATTTCTCATGGTGCCTGGGTTGGGTTGGGTTCAGATCAGTGTGTGTACATGTTGAAGACGCACTGTATATCAAATACTAATTAGACATTTTCTAGATACTAGAGATATGGAAAAAGGCAACACATTCTGTAGGTTGCTTGATAATTAAGTCTATATTTTATGAGTGATCCAACTGAACTGACAGATGCTATGTATAATGACAAACCAGTCCAAACCTGCATATCGACTAAGGACTTGTTTCCATATATTCTGCACGCTGTTTGAAACTTTTAAAGGAAGATAAGTAATCCTGGAGACAGATCATAACTACTCACATCTAATGCTGGTGTCGAAAGGAGAACGTGTGTTGACTGGGCCACGTCAGCAGCATGTAGGCTGTTATGGTATGCCACATCAGAATGATAATGGTCTTCTAAAGTCATCATGTAAGTAACAAATGTGTCTGATGAGATTTTAAAAGTCTTAAGGAGGTCTCTTTCCTATGGAGTAAAACGGATCAGAAATCAAGTAAGTGGATGTCAAGAAATAAAGAAAAGCCAAGTCAGCAAAGTCAACTGGGATTGAAGCAAAGCTAATAGTCATCCGCCTGAAAAAAATAACATTCTCCCTGCTTCCTCACCTGGAATATGGCATACATGATGCATGTCAGGGGTCTATTGTGTGAATATCCAGCCACGTTGAAGATGTTAAGACCCCATTTATTCAGATCTTCTAGTTCCTGTAATTAAGATCACAGAGATTTAGGAATAATGACAGCTTTTTTTTTTATTAGCATGCCTCATTATTTTAATTTTGGACAGTGTCAGACTATATCAAGTTTTATTAATTACTATTTTCAAACTAGAGCATTGCTTAGCTCTGGTTATGGTACTGCTGGGGATTAAATTTGGGCTCTCAGAGCCTCAGGTATGAACCTATATTTGTATAACCATCGTGCTATTTCCCTGGTTCTCAACTTATCATGTTTTTTTTTAATTGCTTATAGTAACTTATTTTGTTTGTAGTTACTGCATGATGTAAGGAATATTAAATCCCTCTAGGGGTGGCTCAGTGTTAAATTGCCTTTAATGTCATCGTTCAGAAGGCCTCACTGATAACCAACCCTTCATACAAAGATTCACTTCATAGTCTTATAGGAAGACCTCACCAGTCACTTGCCCAACAGAACATATGAATTCTTTATGTGTTTTCCTCCATTATTGGGGTTTAAACTCAAAAGTCATTGTACCAGTTCTTCTTGTTTCTCTTTCACCTCTACTTATCAATAGAGATTTCCTCATTGTTCTCTGGCATACAATCATTTGGAATACTTTTATTCTGCCTGCCTACTGGCCACTCATTGGATTCTTTCACCATGCATTCAACTGGATTCTATATTTGAAGTTAAGAAACCCTGAGTAAAAAAAATACTCATATATATATATATATATAGGAATCTTTGGGGACTGGGTGGTAGTGCACCAGGTTTAAGCACACATGGTACACAGTGCAAGGACCCATACAGGGATCCCAGTTCGAGCCCCCTCCTTCCCCCCCGCCCCTGCTCCCGACCTTCTGGGAAGTCGCTTCACAAGTGGTGGTGAATCAAGTCTGCAAGTGTCTATCTTCCTCTCTCCTTCTGTATCTTCCCCTCCCCTCTCAATTTCTCTCTGTCCTGTCAAATATATATATATATATATATATATATATATATATATATATATATATATATATATATATATCTTTAATTAGGCATCCAGCAGTAGGTGAAGGGCTACATTGAGTCTTCTTATTGTAACAATAACATAGCCTAAACAATCCTTACTGTTTTCTAGCAGATCATTTTGGGCATGAGAACGACATGAAACCATCCTCCTCCCTTTGAGCTCTTACACACCTTAGCCAAATGATCTTCGTTTTCTGTGTTGACTCCAAAGCGAGAGATGCTTGTGTTGTTTAAGCTTGAACTATGCATCAATTTTTTCACTCCGCTTATCTGTGTCATGAGCTGTTGCTTTTTCTTTTTCTCCCTGTCTTTCTGGGTGGGTGATGGAATCTCCACGTCATTCTGCTTGTCTGAAACAAAGGGATATGTTTGTTTTTTTTTTCATTCCACATGTACCCATGAGATCCCACTGCAATATTCAAAACAATTATAATGATCTGTCATGAAGTTTTGGTACAGCATTGTCTCCTCGGCCTTCAGAACAACCCTGTGAGGTCAATGGGTAAGGAGAGAGGGATAGTGAAAAAAAAAAAAGCTTCATTTTATTCCTAAGTAAAGTGGGGCCCAGAGTAGGTAAGATAACTTGTCTATGTGGCACATCAACACATATATGGCGGTTTTTCTTTTTATTTTTTTCAAGTGACTAGCTTTTTTAAAAAAATTTTATTTATAAAAAGGAAACATTGACAAAATCATAGGATAAGAGGGGTACAGCTCCACACAATTCCCACCACCAGAACTCCGTATACCATCCCTTCCTCTGATAGCTTTCCTATTCTTTATCCCTCTGGGAGTATGGACCCAGGGTCATTATGGGGTGCAGAAGGTGGAAGGTCTGGCTTCAGTCATTGCTTCCCCGCTGAACATGGGTGTTGACAGGTCGATTTATACTCCCAGCCTGTCTCTGTCTTTCCCTAGTGGGGAAGGGCTCTGGGGAAGCGGAGGTCCAAGGCACATTGGTGGGGTCGTCTGTCAAGGGAAGTCTGGTCACATACTTTCTTCCCTGATCCAGCTTTCTGGTCCTTTTCCCAGCCATGACATCATCTCCCCAGACAATAATTAGGATCCACCTGCATATCAGATTTCAGGCTCAGGCAAAAAACAAACAAACAACAACAAAAAAAAAAAAACCAAGACTATTATAGCTACAGGCCCTTTGAAATATAACTAAAATATGCCTACTAGCTATCTAAAAAATGGAGGACCACCACCAACACTTCATCTGCACTATTCCAGCCTTTAGGTCCATGATTGGTCAACAATTTGTTTGGCTTTGTATGTTAACTCTCTTTTCAGCCACCAGGTTCCAGATGCTACCATGATGCTGACCAGACTTCTCTGGACAGACAACCCCACTAAAGTGACCAACTTAAGTATTTGTATACTAGGAAATGTTCATGCAACTAAGTCCTGGATAGTAAGATCGGGCTTCATTTTAGTATGATCCGATTTAATTTCATTGTAAAAATCCACATAGGTGTATCTGAGTTCAATTTAGATGAGAAATATATGTTAGATAAAAGCCTTAAAACCTTTAAAGAGTTATTTTAAGTCATGACTTACAGGGGCTGAGAGATTGAACTCAGTTTCAGTTGCATTCATGCCTAACTCTGTCAAGTTTAATCATAAATAATAAAAACAATACTTCTAATCTTAGCAGGCATTCAGTTTACTAAAATATTTATAATGTGTTACAATCATTTCATTCGACCTTTTAAAATTCTGCTTCAACACAGTAAGTGTGCTAGGCTTGGGCTGGTGAAAAAAAATTTTTTTTTCTCTTTGTTCTTTCCTCTATGTCATGCTACTAAAACCATCAAGTATGAAATATTCTATTTTGTTTCACTGGAGGATGTATCCTGAATACTTTTGAAAAACAGCATTAACTCTTTCAGGCCACAGGGAGACTGGTAAGTACAGAGGCAACACGTTATTAAACTGCCCACTTTCTACTTCATTGCTGAAAGAGTTAAAATGGTCAGTAGTAGTTCCCACATTCTCCTCTGCTTATTACAGTAGAATGACTACTTCTCCATTTGACAATGGCATGTTTCCAGACAGCCTGCTGGAATCTCGACTATTTGCCTTCAACTCTAGCAGATGATGGCACAGTGAGTCACATATCTTCTCCCCAGAGACCTCTGTCTGAGGACCTATCCCTGAAAGCATGGGGAGACAGGATGACCGTCACATATGCCTCAATACCTAGAGCGAGGACATTTCTTTGTCCCTAGAATGTCACTGTTGTCTGTTCACTCCCACAGGTTCCCAGCTATATCAGCCTATGAATTTTTTGGAGGGGGGAATTTTAATAATCATTTCAATTAGTTTAGGAGTTTCCACCATGTTTTTTTTTTAAACATCAGAAGTACCCAGGGGACTTTAGAAAAATACAGATGTATGAACTGCTCCCAGTCTTTCCAAATCAGTGATTTCTAAAAGCTTCCTAAGTGACTCTGATGATCAGAGTCAAGTTTAGGAACTAATACCCATCTCACACTCTCACTTTTCAGATGAAATCAGCAACCTTCCCATGCTCAAGGGGCATTTTTTTTTTTCAACAGATATTTATTTTGCAATTACTTTTTTTTCCAGACACAGTGATTTAACAGCATAATATTTAGGTTTGAAGGTTCCTGTTAAAAACTTCTGTCTCGGGGGTCGAGCAGTGGCGCGCAGTGTGTTGAGCGCATGTGGTACAGGGCGCAGGGACCGTCGTGAGGATCCTGGTTCGAGCCCCCGGCTCCCCACCTGCAGGGGAGTCGCTTCACAGGCGGTGAAGCAGGTCTACAGGCGTCTGTCTTTCTCTCCCCCTCTCTGTCTTCCCCTCCTCTCTCCATTTCTCTCTGTCCTGTCCAGCAATGAACAACATCAACAATGGCAATAATGGTAACCACAGCGAGGCTACAGCAACGAGGGAAACAAGAAGGGGGAAGAGATGGCCTCCAGGAGCGGTGGATTCATGGTGCAGGCATGGAGCCCAGCAATAACCCTGGAGGAAAAAAAAAACAAAACACTTCGGTCTCACAACCTCTGGCAGAAAAACTAGATTCTTACGTTATTCTTGAAAGTGCTTTTCTCCTTGACCCTTCACTTTTAATCTTTACTACTTTCTGTGAAAGCGAAAGACTACAAGGGCCCCTGCCACCATTCCTCATGTCTGGTTTGTCTGCTTAACGAGGCTACTGGGTTCCCTTGCACTACTGTAGACATAAAAAACCTCTGTGGGACCAGCAGCTTTTTCCCTTTGTTTAATTAAAGATTCCCTGCAACAGTGGGTTACTGAGCCAAATTACTGATGTTTCTCTGAGTCTGGGACATTATAATAAAGACAAGAAAAAAAACTTTTATTCACACACCATCAATTTGACATAAATGGGTGTACGTATCTCTATGTAGACATACAAAAAAATAAAACGGTAGTTTTTTTTTTCTATTCTTAATTTCCTCTGTTGATTGTTCAGCCAATGTGTTGTGGAAATAACCTGAAATATGATCTCAAAGAATTCTAATAAACCTTATTAAATTTACATCCACAGAATGATCAGAGTCCAGTGTGTGTGTGGGGGGACATGTAAACAAATAGAAAAGTATGGAAAAAAAACAACAACAAGTATCACATTCAAACTTTTACTAGCATAACTGGAGTTGCTTTTGTTGCGTGATTCCAGCATTTAATTGTTCAAGATTCCTAAGCATCTTGAGAGTCCTTGTTTTTCAGCTAGTAAGCAGAGCGTTTAAGCGTATGCATTTCCTCTCTTTGTAACAACATTATCTAACCTGGACTAGCACATTTAAATATCTGGTTTTATCTGTGCTCTCTTCCGGCAGGTCTGGCTTTACTTGTTACTGTTCCACCGGCCTGGAGTCAATTATATAACAGCATCAATGAGTGCCTGCATTGGTAAATGCTCTCTTGCCTGCTTTCCAGCTGGTCCCTCCGGACACCATCATATTAGAAGGAAGAACACAGATTCCCTGTTGTAAGGGATCGCCTCCTCCCTGGATGACAGTTTCGCCTTCAATGATTCTTCTTGACATATTGCTTTTCATGTTTAACCCCAATCACTGAGGTTTTCTCATTTTGTGCTCATTGAGATGGTTCCCACTGTCTATACAAGCCCCTGAAATTACTGGAAACTACTTATAAACATTTTATTTTTCAGTTCAAATCTTGATTCCTAAGGACTTTTCTTCAAAGGAAAATACAGGTTTCTTGACTATCCTTAAACATGAATATCTTCTCCACATTCTGAGTTCCTAAGAATCTTCTTCCCTAGCTAAAAATGTGACGGGGGAATTATGTTTAGGAATCAGTCTTTCTCTGGCTAAGGAAAATATTATCCAGGTGATATCGGCCAACTTATTTCACCACCCTAACCCCCCCAATTTTCTCTGCTTGAAAATAAGAGTGTTAGGTTCTGAGGCCTTGAAGGTCCCTTGCAGATGTGACAGTGCATGAAGTAGGCTTCATGGTCCTTAAGGGATATTTGCCACACTCCGAAGACAGGATTCAGAGTTCCACATCCTGAAATTGCACTTTGGACAAACCCTAACAGTTTGTTTTTAAAGACTGAACATTGTTAGCCTAGTGTCCATTATAGAGAATTAAAGTTGCTAAGGATGTCTTAGCAAAGACAACAAAACCCATATTAGCATAATGAATGCAATATTCTTGCCTTTAGGTTCATGATTAGTCAACAATTTTCTCGGCCTTCTATCTTAACTCTTTTTTCAGCCACCAGGTTCCAGATGCTACCATGATGCCAACTGGAGTCCCCAGGGGCAGATAACCTCACCAGGCCCCTGCCCCACTAGGAAAAGAGAGAGACAGGCTGGGAGTATGGATCTACCTGCCAACACCCATGTTCAGTGGGGAAGCAATTACAGAAGCCAGACCTTCCGCCTTCTGCATCCCACAATGACCTTGGGTCCATACTCCCAGAGGGATAAAGAATAGGAAAGCTGTTAAGGGAGGGGATGGGATACGGAGTTCTGGTGGGAACTATGTGGAACCATACCCCTAGTCTCCTGTGGCCTTGTCAATATTTCCATTTTATAAATAAATACAAATAATAATAATAAAAGAATTGGAAGGGCTCCTATTCTAGAGATGAAGCAACTTACATATGTTTATTTAGACAATGGCTTTTCCTCCCTATATTTTCTTAAGAATACTCAAACTTTAATTTGCTTATTTGACTAGGCTTATCTCTTGCATAGACCCGTGCACTAGCAATACATCATACCCTTCTAATGCTGAGTCTAAACGATTGCAATTCTAATCTTACCCCAAAACTTGTGTGTGTTTCTGATATTTTTTTGAATAATGAGAAATCAAAGGACTGATTTTCCTCAAGAGATGTTCTTAAATAGGAGATGGTATATTCAAGAGAGGGAGTTGATATTTGCTTGTTAAGGTACAAGATGTTAAGACTGGGAACATCTCTATTGTCTGATCAACGTTTGCTTGACCACTTTTGATGATAAACATACTTATTAATATATTCAAATGCTCTTGTTTCCTTGACAAGCAGACAACAAAAAAGGCCACACACAAAAAAATGTTGCTTTGGGGTAGTCTTGATGATAAAGGCTCGGGGACATTATACAGTTTTACTCTAGTAATGATCATTTCTTCTGAGCAGACAGACAAGAAGCCCTGGTATTTTTCAATGCAAAGGTTAGGAAAACAAAAATTGAGTTTTCACATTTATTAATTTTTATTATTAGCCTGCAAACTGTCCTTGAAGCACTCCCAGCCTCTGAAGAGCAACTGGATCTTGCACAGTAGAGATTATATCTGAAATGAACAACCAAGACGCTTGTCTTCCCAGGGATAACGGAGAAGCCAAGGATCTGTACAGAAATGCTTTCTGCCTATGTAGATTCTCGTTACCTACTGGATGGAGGAGGTATGCGAATTTTTCTCTTTGTTCTCTGACAATGGTTGTCACCACTGCAGCTGGAAACAAAGAGTCAGGTGCTGCAGACACCCACTGACTTGAAACAGTTGCAAAGGCACTTGCTAGCAGTACTGCTGCCCATTCTTGGCTAGAGAGCAGTACCCTGAGCTTCGTTTGCAGTAGGTGGAGCAGGACTGAGTGAATGATCGCAGGCAATGCTTTGACACGTGAGAAACAAGACTGATTTTAAAAATAAGTAAAACCAGAAGAACTGTGTGTTTTTATAAGGCATCTAGGTAAATGTTCATTGATTCAATGACGTGTAGGTATTCCCAAAAGAAAGGAAGTGTTCTTTTCAGTTATAAGAATGGATCATTTTCCTAGAAAGCTGAGTTCTATAAAGAAGCATAACTCAAAAAAAGCAGAATCTCAATGCTACCCATTCATTCTGAAGTGTAAATTTCAAGATTCTGCAGCTCTTGTGCAAGAAAAACACAGTTCAGATGGTTCATGGTATATTAGCATGACTTCAAACATGTTATCCGAAATTCTTATTAATCCAACGGGATGTATGACAGTGGTTGAGGAACTCTGATGCAAACCTTTCCTGTCAGAGAGTCATGTGCTAAAAGCTAGCAATGTGTTAGCACAGCATCACAGATAAAGTATCAGCTGGGGTGATAACGGGGCAGTGCCACCGAGGAAGGCCAAATCTTTTAAGAGCAATAGTCTTCCTGGTCCCCAGTGACTTTTGATATAAAGCGTAGCAAAGTAATTATTCAAAGTATTTCCAGGACTTGTTCTCATGATGGGTTAAGTCATGATATCATTATTCTCTAACCACATCTCTTACAAACCACCAAAAAGTAAAAAAAAAAAAAAAACTTTTTGCTTAAAAACTAATTCCTGAAAGATTTTAAAAAGAACCATGTCCAAGGAACCAATGGAGTGTAGTCCCTTGGGCTTGGGTGATTGGAATTCTGACTCCCACTCTTATAATTCATGGCAGAGGAGAAAACAGAGGTCTGAACACACTGTTAGCTCATAATAACCTATCTTTGATGTATGTTTTCATTCATTTTTTTTTAAATTCCTGCTTATTTCTCCTTAAAGGTTGCCCTTAGTTTTTATTTTAAACAAATGTAGGTATTTTTTTCCCCTACAACTTAACCCCGTCCCCAAATCACATAGGAATGTCCCTACTGTCACAGAGATCAATACTAGAAAAACAAATCAGTTATAGGACAGGCTTCCCAGTTAACATCTTACCTAAGAAAGTATTTGAAATGTATTCAGACACTTGGTTCCCCGATCGGCTCATTTCTGAGAGATGAGTTAGTTCACGGTTCAGCATTCTTTTGAACTGTTTACAAAGAAAAAAAAAAAAAGGATTAGTCACCTGAAAGAGCAAACTGTCAATTGAGAAGTTTCCTACTTTACTAAGAACCAAGAGAATGTTTGTACAAAATCCTATGCCCCTTAAATGTGGCAATCATATGAACGTCACCTATGGAAGTTAAAGATTTTTTTCTATGATTTCTTAGAGTTAACATCTGATTTATTTTGTAAACATAAACATAGACATAGGAATTTTTAATAGATGTGAAAATGACTTTTTCTTGAAGATAGAACTAAGTTTAAAAATACATTATTGAAAATTAACTCGAAAACATAATCTGAGCTCATAACCTATACAGTCAGAGATTATGTGTGAAAAAATAATGGCAAAATGCAGGGGACGAAACAGAATAGGATAAAATACAACACAGTTAATTTAAGTATAATGGAAAGCGGCATGCCCTTGCTTCACATAATAAGCAGACTCAGAGAGCTAAGTGGTAACACAATCAAATCACCACAAATGTTTTCTACTTTGCAGAAAACACACAGATGCAAATGTTGCAAGTTCTACTAAAGATGACACATTACAGAATCAAATTAACCCACCTTGATGTAACCCCAAGATACAGATAACAAATAATTTGCCTCGGGCATTTTGGAATACTCTCCTTGCCTCAGATCCACAAATCCCTTTGAAAGAATTCTCAGTTTGGATGGAGCAATCCCAAATGGATCAGAAAAGTCTTGCTGACAAAGCCTTCAAAACTTAATGCTTTTCCTAATGCAAACAAAGCCCTTCTTCATGCTCCATTCTTGTGAGAAGCCTATGCTCCCTGCTTCTTCCTTGTCAGAGTGCAGTGAAATCAAGGATTGCACGAAGGATTGCACAAATCCAAATGGATTCGGCCGGCTGGTTTGCAGCACTTATGAATTATGAATAGTTCTGGTGGCCGAAGGGGTTTCCACTCTAGATTAATCCTGCTCAGCTGAACTCTGCAAGGAGGAAGCAATTCTTCTTTCCTGAGGGGTTGCCAGACTTGGGAAACACAGCCATCTTTTTAAAAGGGGAAGATTAAAATGGAGGAAGCCCCATGAATATTTAAGTAAATCCAAAGTCAGTACCCTCCCCCATTTCAGCTAGGTGTTCCTTAACCCTCTCTCCACTGCAGAGAACACTTCTCTGCTGACATAGCTTAGACACAGAGCTCACTCATGCTGAGGGCTTCAGAGTGAACATACATTTGCTTCATTTACTTTCTGAACATGAACAAAATGAGAAACAATTAAGTCTGTGTCTGTTTCAGACCAGACCTTTTGGGCTATGGGTTTGTTTGTTTGTTTTGTTTGGTATTTTACTAGATTTTTGGAGGATTTCTCTTTAGTATCAATGAGTTCTCAGCCTTTATGCATGATGACAACAAATGAGAATAGAATTTCTGCATTTGATTAAAAAAGTACTTCGCTGGCAGGATGCAGTTGTCTGCATTCCACCATTTGGTTCACTAGTATGCACATTAGATTGATTTGAGAAGGGAATTAAACACATTAAAATTTCCACCCAACAGCTAGTTGGTGGAGACACACAAGCTGTCATTTACTGTGTGAATGGTCAGGTTTTCAAGGGATATGTTTGTTTTGGTATTTCATTAACTTTTCCTTTTTGTGTTAGAAACGTTTTGCAGGTAAATTCTATTTTACCTAGCAATCAATAGTATTCAGAGAAACGTATTTCTCTCCTGTAGGCAGGTTTTCTCTCTCTCTCTCCCTTCCTCTCCCCCCTCCCCCCTCTCTCTCCCTCCCCTTGGCAGCTTAGAAACAGCACAGACAAGAGGAAAGACTAAGCCCAGAGCACTGACGTCAGTGGGATTCCCTACTCAGATCCACCCCAGGCTCCTCTTCCTCCCTCTGTTCTGTAAACCCACCCCTGGACTCCCCAGAGTTGAAATACCGGAGGATAAAGAAGTAGGCAGAGCACCATGGCAACAGTCCATACACGCAAGCAAGCAACTGGCTCTCTTTCCTGTGAGGTATTCCCCTTTCAAATGAGCATCCTGCACCAACAATGGCTTCATTTCAAGCATCCAACCTCCTACTCCCCTGACATAATGTCACTGCCTATGCCCAGGAGACAGGTCTTTTGAAGTGAAGCCAATGCAAGTCTGTACTGCTACCTACTGGCTCACTGCGCTATGCATTGTCCTCAAAGAGGGACAATCACCTTTTCTTTTTCTGGATAACCTTGCTTACGGATGTATGCATGCGCTTTCCAAGATACAAGTTAGTAAGTAGGGACTTGTGAATCAATCATCTTAGCTAGTGCGTTCTATGTATCAGACCGCTATGTGCTTCTGACCTCTCAGTGAATGTCACTCATTTCCAAGAGGTTTATAATCACTGTTACCATGGCTTATTATTTTTCAATTCTCAAAATACAGACACACTAATAATTGGAGTAGTGGAAAACGTACATTTCTGTGATTTGATCTACCAGCATAATTTTGGTAAAGAAGGAAGCTGTACTTGGACCACCCTAAAGATACCCTGTGAAGTCTAGAAATGTGATTTCTTTAATCACTCAGTACTAGACTAAGCCAAATGTAATATTTAAACAATCTTTTTATGGGAGGGGTGTCACCTTGAAATATTTAGGGATGGGAGGGTCGGGCGGTGGCACAGTGGGTTAAGCGCTTGTGGCACAAAGCGCAAGGACCCGTGTAAGGATCCCGGTTCGAGCCCCCCGGTTCCCCACCTGCAGGGGAGTCGCTTCACAGGCGGTGAAGCAGGTCTGCAGGTATCTGTCTTTCTCTCCCCCTCTCTGTCTTCCCCTCCTCTCTCCATTTCTCTCTGTCCTATCCAACAACGAACAACATCAACAATGGCAATAATAATAACCACAACGAGGCTACAACAAGGGTAACAAAGGGGGGAAAAATGGCCTCTAGGAGCGGTGGATTCATGGTGCAGACACCTAGCCCAGCAATAACCCTGGAGGAAAAAAAAAAAAGAAAAACAAAGCAAAAAAATATTAAGGGATATCTGAGACTTAACTCACTTTGTACCAGTTCAATAATATCATTTTAGATTGTATCTGGTAAATATTTACTGAACCTCTCACATATGCAGGGAAGATAATGGAGATGGGGAAAAAAGTAGCAAACACTTTTCATGCTTTTAATCACCTTTCAGCCTAGTAGAAGGTGTTAGATATTTGCATGTGCTGGTTAACCCCAACAGTTAACAGTCTAACAAGGGCTGGATCAGTTCTTTGTTAGTCATAATGACCCACAACTCTGAATATAGGAGCAGGCAGAGATGCAATAGGCAAGGAAACAACTCCTTCTTCATTTTCTTTGCTACCCAGTCCATTGCTAGCGCACCTATTAAGGCACCTGGTAATCAATATCAGTGTGGGAGAAGGAAGGTAGCTCTCAGTTACAGAAGAATAAACCAGATTTATCCCACAATCTTGGCGATCATTATTAAATCACTAATAATAATAAAAAGAGGGGAGGTGGGTAAGAATACAGCAGGTTAAACACACATGATGCAAAGTGCAAGACTGGAACATGATAGTAGAGGAGGACCTAGAGGGGGAAAAAAAAAAGAATAAACTAAACTTTTTACCTTCCCCGCCTAGCTTACCAAAGAGGTCAGTGTATTCACGTACATAGCTGACAGAGAACTATGACACCCTCCCCTGTCTTTTTCATGCCTAAATTAGTTTTCCTATAAATCCTCTGCTAAGTGTATGACAAAAAAAAAGATAAATAAATAAAGTTATCTTAAGACTTCCACAAAACACACAGCATGATGAAATACACAAATAGAGGTTACTAAGTGTCAGAAACCAACCCAGTCCTTTAAATATTGCTTAGCAACTTCTGCTAGTTCTCCTCCTCCACAATGGAGGGTCCAAGCACAGTGACAAAAACAACCGGTGGTCTCATGAAAAGGCATTTATAACTGATCCTATGTCGGGTTCTGTATAAACCAAGGAAGGGAGACAGAGCCTTTGAGGAGCAGAGCAGGGCGATTTTTACATGTTATTAATGTAGAATCCAACTACTATGATGAGTGTTGGCCTTAGTACTCAGATCTATCCAGGAATGGAATTGTCTTTGAGGTCAAGGCTAAGGAGAATTGGAGGGGGTCAGCTTGGTTGGGTTTTCAGTATATGGGGAGGAACCAACTTATTGTAGAAGACTCTTGACTTCCTTTTTCAGCTCACAGTAACAGTCTTGTCCATTCCCTTCACCCTTCATGTAAAAATGGATGATGTATGACTTTAGGATCTCAGACTTCATCTGTCCCAATTCCATAGCAAATTTTGTGGCTATCACCTACATTTTCGGCACAGTGTTTACCAGCAGTCAATATTTCCCAGAAAACAAAACTCTTTCAACACTACTAAGAACATCCCAAATCAGAAATGCTTCAGTTCATAAGAAAAAGAATAAGTCACCATCACCACCACCACAACCAACAACAACGACAACAACAAAACCCTCAATAATTCTATATTCTAAGACTCTTGGAATTTCTCTGTCTACTTGTCAAGTTAGGTGGTCAGTTCAGCTAGGAAGGCAAAAATAGCTCCCTGGAAAAAATGTGTCACAAGTCATTACAGGATTGTAAGGGCACAGATCATAGATAGATACTAATTATTATTATTATTATTTTTTAAATATTTATTTTATTTATTTATTCCCTTTTGTTGCCCTTGTTGTTTTATTGTTGTAGTTATTATTGTTGTTGTCGTTGTTGGATAGGACAGAGAGAAATGGAGAGAGGAGGGGAAGACAGAGAGGAGGAGAGAAAGATAGACACCTGCAGACCTGCTTCACCGCCTGTGAAGCGACTCCCCTGCAGGTGGGGAGCCGGGGTTCGAACCGGGATCCTTATGCCGGTCCTTGTGCTTTGTGCCACCTGCGCTTAACCCGCTGCGCTACAGCCCGACTCCCGATACTAATTATTTTATCAAATGCGGTAGAGAAATCCATAAACAGAGGTACTTTATTTCAGTGGTAAATATGTGCCTACAGCCTGACCTACACAGGTCCTATTTTTCTGTTAAGAATCTGCCTTCACAAGAAAATTCTGTTAGAGACTACCTAGAAATAATGTCCTCAGAGGAACAGGTCAAAAACCGTTTTCAACACAGACAAGTTTGTGAATGGACCTTTGGTAACAGAAGTCACTCCAATACCTCCTTAGAATGTATGTCCAACAATCCACTTTGTAAACGCTGCTAGGAATTGTAGTCATTTTTTTTTTGTAAGAAGAAAGTGTATTATTCTCTCTCCAAATGATTAAATGAATCTTATTTATCTACACCATTTATTCTTTATAAAACCATTGAGACTTTTTTAGACTAAGCTGCCTTTAATGGGGAAAGTATATTTTTTAAATAACATCTAGCAAAAATTCACTTACACTTAAGGAAGCAATTTTTAAACTTTTTTCCTTCAGTTTCAGTATGACAAGTAGAGATTATTTTCTTCTGAGACAGTTTCTTTTGTGAAGGAAAGTTTTGAAATAAAATTTTTTATTGTAAACATTTATTTATTTGTGAGAGAACCAAAGCATCTCTTTGGTACATATGACACCAGGGATTAAACTCAGGATTACACACTCTTAGGTCTGATACTCCAGCCACTATGCCACCTTCTAGACTTTATTTATTTATTTATTTATTTATTTACTTATTTATTTTAAATAGGGGACTGGTTGATCCTTTTGGCAAAGATTCTCAGGCAAGCTAGGGTAAATGTATCTTAGCCTAATTAATCACACAAATCAAGTAGACTAGAATGATCTCAGATTCATTCATCTAGTTCTGAAACTTGGTGATTTTATGTTTCCAAGAAAACAATCAGAAGAATTGATAGATAGGGCTAGTATCAAGCTAGCAAAAAAAAAAAAAAAGACATTTAAAATTGATCTGTGGTGGAGGAGACAGCATAATGGTTAGGCAAAAAAGACTTTGATGCCTAAGGCTCCAAAGTCCCAGGTTTAATCCTTCAACTACTATCCACCAAATTGAGTGATGCTCTGGTTTTCAAATAAATAAATCCATCCATATATATATATATATATGTAATTAAAAATAATAATGAATAAGACTAATCCGGACTGATTATGGTTACTTAGGCATGAATTTTTAGCAATCAAAAACATTCATCAGTAGTGTATGGAAAAGCAGAAAAAGGAGGTATTCTTTCCTTTGATAACATGATAAAGTCAGTAGGTAAAAGCTGTGCTTCAGATGAAAAAACAGTGCCAAAAAAAAAAGGAAGAGAGCCCCAGTAGTTAGCCTTGTGGGTGGCTGTCTGTGCAGGAGCCCATCTGTGAGACAGGCGCCTTATTGTGTGGGATCTTCCTGTTTTTGCAGTAAGAAACAACTGCCCAAGTCATTAAAGTCACAATGACTTTATTAGGGACTAGATTTTTGACTCATATGTAACACTTTGTTACTCATAACTTAATAAGAATTCCCAGGCATCAGGAAAGTGAAGGAGCTGAAAATCCTTCCTGAAATCACAGAAAGCTCATAGTGGTAGAAATAAGTTGGAACTGTAGTACAGTTTACTGAGGATGTGAAAACACTTGCGTCTGTCTTAATTCAGGTGCTGCTCATGTGTGCGATCTTGGGTAGAATGAATCAGCTTCTTGGTGGTCAGTTTCTTGAGCTGTGGACTCAAGTTTCCCTACTGTTAAAATGGCTATTTTCTAACGTTTCTTTAGATATATAAAAAACTTCTTCCATACTCTTAATTTTTACATGAGAGGTCACAAAGAGGACAAAGAAGTGAAGCACTTTGCTTCCTAAGTACCTATGACCTAAAAACACAGGGGAAAAATAGTTTAAGTTCTCGAAATGCCTTTTTAAGTTTAACATTTTCACGGTTCTTAACACTTCAGATTGTCTGACGGTGTGCGCCAAATCTCCTGCCTCTCTTCTGTCTTCCTCGAAAGCCTCTATCATTTGTTTGAAACTCGATGTCTAGTTTCTTTGATATTTGTCTTATTTGCAAGGGGAAGGAAACTGAACCGAATAAGAATAGTAGAAGGAATAAAACGACACAGTCATAATCATTTACTCAACTAGAAATTAGTTGCCCGACGGGCCATCTTAGCAACCAAATGCTGCTGTATGTCTTGACACACCAGACAACATGGGTGAATTGCATGTTCACTAGCCAAATCAGAAACTAATCACACATTAGAACTGAGTGATTCTCTAGTGATACAGCCATTATAGGAAATAAGTACATATAATAAAAACAAGCATGAATCTATCTACCAACATTTTTCACAATGAAACAATGGTATTTATAGTGAAGTGAAAATAGAATCAATACCACTTGTTGGTTTGAGTACAAGTATTTTGCTCAACTGACATTTTAAAAATTAAATCAGATACAAATCCTTGGTGCTTTTATATGGACAAGTAGGAAGAAACCAAAAGAATTTGTATATAACCTTGAATAAGCTTGTTCTAAAACTTGACACTAGATCTTGAACGGTTTTCAAGATTATTAGGGGTTTTTTTATTTTAATTTATAAAATGGAAGTATTGACAAGATTATAGGATAACAGGGGTATATCTCCACATAATGCCCACCCCAGAGCTCCATATCCCATCCCCTCCCCTGATAGCTTCCCTATTCTTTAACCCTCTGGGAGTATGGACCCAGGATCATTATGGGGTATAGAAGGTGAAAGGTATGGCTTCTGGAATTGCTTCCCCACTGAATATGGGTGTAGGCAAGTCAGTCCATACTCCCAGCCTGTCTCTCTCTCTCCCTAGTGGAGCATGGATCTGGGGAGGTGGGGCTCCAGGACACATGGTGAGGTCCTCTGCCCTCATTCTCATACAATGTTAAGGGGGATTTCTCATGGATAATATTCCCTTAACTCTAATGAATAATTGAGGTGATAACACAAATAAATACATAAAAGACATTGCAACTATCAAATATATATATATTCCCCTATGCATTTTTAACTAGACTGACATTTATGCATGTTTATTAACTGACTAGGGATGCATTGGATCGACCTTCTCGTGGTGCATACCATGAGTACCCATTTATTGGGGAAACTGACGATCCTTCCTAGCCGACTGAATCCACATGGATCCCAGTCACTTTCAAAGCCAGCAACAAGCAGACATCAGGCTCAACCTGACGCTGTTGACTGGCTACGGAAGAAGGGCAAACGCTAGAAGAAGAATTAACTGACTAAATAATTTTTATTTATTTATTTATTCCCTTTTGTTGCCCTTGTTTCTTTATTGTTGTAGTTGATGTCATCATTGTTGGATAGGACACAGAGAAATGGAGAGATGGGGGAAGACAGAGAGGTGGAGAGAAAGATAGACATCTGCAGACCTGCTTCACTGCCTGTGAAGTGACTCCCCTGCAGGTGGGGCTCGAACCAGTATCCTTATGCAGGTCATTGTGCTTTGTGCCATGTGCACTTAACCAGCTGCGCTCCTGCCCAGCTCCCCCTGACTAGATAATTTATAACATGTGTCCACATACATTGGACTAGCAGCTTTAGGAAGTGACTGTTTCATTGTCCCACAAGAGGTGTTGGACTACTAAGTACACACTCTTATCTCCAACTCCTTCTCCACAGTATATCTTGCTCGAGATATCCAACACCCTTTTTAACCCCTTTCATCTTCCTCTCCCCAGAGTCCTTTGCTTTGCTGCAGTACACCCCACCCAGTCAAATTTCACCCTGTGCTTTCCCTTTCTTCCCTTACTTTTCAAGTCTCAGCCGTGACAGATTTGTTCTTATTAACAGAAGACTTTTCATCTAGGGAGAGATACAGAAAGGCTGTAACTGTTCCTAAAATGTCACAGGTTCAGTTTGGGTACTTAGTCCCTCTTTTTTAATCAGGCTGTTAATAGGAGTAGACAAAAAAATGATATACTTTGGAGGATTTGGGGTACTGGTTTGATAGAGCAGAGACCATTTTTAACAGATAACAAAATCCCCGAGCAACTGAGAAAAAAAACAAGAACTTAAGGTACACTCTATTTCACAGAAGTCTTGTTTTTGCCATCTCAAATCTCTACAATCTTTAATGCCTAATGACTTATAAAGGAGGAGGTAACGGAAGGGAAAGTGGAGAAGGAAGGGATGGTGGAGAAGGAAGGCGAGGAGGAGGAAGAGGAGGAGGAGGAGGAGGAGGAGAAAGAGAAGGGGAAGGGGAAGAAGCAACCTCAAGCTTCTAAAGTCATTTCTAAGGCCAGGGGCTATTAATATGTTTGCAGAGGAGATGAATAAAGTTTCTTCTGAACCATTCCACAACCAGAAGTTCTTCAACTTGGTATGCTTTTTAAAATCAGGAATTTCATCATGAATAAGACCCATGTTGTCGTCTCTGTTCCAGAATCTTTATATCTGGCTAGAAAGCACTGCCATAATGGAAAGAACAAGATAACCAACCACTAAACATTTTGCTTTATTTCCATAACATTATAAATATTGACCATGATTCTTTTATAAGTACTCATTTTCAATTTTATTCTATACATGTGTTGTCTAGAATTCTGTAGTGTTTTTGTTAAATCCTTAATATGTTTGTACCACTAATCTATCATATCTTACCTTAGAAATTACTAAATTACTGCTGGGAGTCCAGCGGTAGCACAGCGGGTTAAGCGCACGTGGCATAATGCGCAAGGACCTGCGTAAGGATCCCGGTTCTAGCCCCTGGCTCCCCACCTGCAGGGGAGTTGCTTCACAGGTGGTGAAGCAGGTTTGCAGGTGTCTATCTTTCTCTCCCCTTCTCTGTCTTCCCCTCCTCTCTCCATTTCTCTCTGTCCTATCCAACAACGACAACATCAATAATTACTACAACAGTAAAACAACAAGAGCAACAAAAAAGGAAAATGAATAAATAAATTTACAAAAAAAAAGAAAGAACTAAGCTACCTTTTATTGTGATATGTACTATATATAGTTGACATTGATTTTAACTAGTGAGTTTCACATAGCACTTAAGTTAAAATTAATGCTATGATCTCACTCGGATAAAACAAATTGCTATGGGATGCTTCAGAGTTTACTATGGGAGTAACTGCTTATGGAATCAGTCTCCCAGAGATGGGACAGCATCCTAGTTTGGAAATTTTCAAGCTAAAGTTAGGGACAATTAAGTAAAAGAAAAATCCTGGACTACATATCTCCTCCCCCACTTTTTTTTTTTATTCCTGAAAGCTTATAGGTTTTATGCTTTGGTATTTGGGGAATCCTTATTCAATATGTAGTTGCAAATTGAGAAGAATTTGCTGTAGGGTAAGAGCTTTGAATGCATTTTTAAATTATAAAGGATGATTTTATTTTCTAAACACATAGACATACTTTGTTTCACAGTTTGTTTTCCTAATATTAGTTACCAGAATTTAAAAGTGATAGACAGATACTTTGTACCTTACTGTAGCAATACAACCTGAGATACACAGGTTTGTTGGGATCATGTAAAACTTATTTAAAAAAAATTTCAGAGTTAGATGCACAGGTCAGACCTGAAGTAAAAGATGTCCTGATTATGCTTGGGCTTTTATAATTGAGATTAACAGGCCAAAGACTAACATCATACCAGCATGTTAGATGTAGGATAAGTTAAGTACCCAACTAAGTGTAAAAATGAAATTGTGTATTAGAAACTAGCCTGAGAAATGTAGTTAAGTTGTGGAGTCTCTCTGAGAGAAAAGATTTCTATTTACAAAATGGGAAGTTGGAAATAATAGAAGTAAATGGTTGTTGGAGACCTTTGTTGGATGTGTACAGCATTTTACAACTACAGATGAATTTTTCTCTGATTTTCAAAAGTATCTAAGCTCACTGTATCTTCTTGACTTGCATTTACATTTGGGTGGAGGTTTCGGTTGGCTCCTTGACACCTATCCTCTCCTCATTGTTGACTGCAACTCTTATGATTAACTCCAGAATTCCCACAATTTACCACTGTATCTGTGATGCAGAGGGGTGTCATATAGATCACGTGACACATGCTTTACTCACTGAAGTTCTGGCTTCCTAGCTGGCTCTTAGCTTATTCACCCATCTAAGGAGTGTAAACCAGAATTGCCAGAACGATGAAGTCAGTCAAATGAAACGATAACTCAAAGTGACCTTACGTCAAATGTCATCTCTCTCTCTCTCTCTCTCTCTCACACACACACACACACACACACACACACACACACACACACACACACACACACACACAGTCTATTCGAGATGTCGAACTGTTGGCAAATCTATTTATGCATAATTCCATGACTTAGCCAATATCCTAACATTAAGAGATGTTAGAACTCTTCTTGTATTACTCAAAAGCCAAGAATGGTCACAGATTGCTTGACATGTATGTCTTTTGCTCTGAATCCCACAGTTGATGTCAAACCAATAACACATCTAAATTAAATGAATGTGTGGCTTGATAGAGATGAGAGGAGTATCAGCCATATGAAAAGAATGCAAGATTGATGCAAACAATAGCAGAATAACTGAGCTACTATGCCCCAGACCCAATGGCCGAGTTTCAGATATAACACGTGTTCTTATGTTCCCAGCTAAGTGAGAAAAAAGTAAGGTGCCAGTCAGACTCTGAAGGGCTTTGATTCCTGTCCACAGGATGCAGTTTGTTTTTTTTTAATGAAAGGTAAGCTGAATACCTCAGAAGCCAAACCAAACAATAACAAAAAAATGTATTACACATTTCTGTTCATAAGGAAAGCACATTTGCTCCTGATGACTTTATTCTCTGTCATCTGAGTTCAAGAGAAGGTCCAGGAGCAAGTTTTCACTGCGTCTAAGGATATTTTGAAGAGTACTTGAGAAACAGATTGGGGGGGGGAGTGGTTCATTCAACCTAGGAACCAGAAAAACTGGAATGGGGTAAACACCTAAGTGGCATGGTGCTGTGTAACCGGAAACAAGCTTCCTGAGTTGTAAGAAGCTTGCCACTAACAACACGGTCAGTCCTGGACAAATTAGATTAAATTCTTAGCCTCATGCAATTGCTCCAGCAAATATTTATTTGAATGCCTACCATGTGTCTAGAGGAATTTTAAGCCCTGGGAACAGTGAACATAGTGAAAATACCTAACAAGGTAGACAAAATACCTGTTCCCAATAACTTAACAAGCAAAGTAAAAACTAAGTCCTATAGTTAAAAAAATAACAACAACAACAACAACATAAACTGTGACAGCAAAATGTAAGACAATCAAGTCACTGAGTTAGGAGAATCAGACAAGGTCTCTTCAAATAGGTAATATTAAGCTGTGGTAGATAAAATATGACAAACAATCCAAGCTGAGCTTCAAAATTTAGTGACTTTTTGTCCTACTAGCATGTACCCAAGAAATTGAATGCATTACCCTCTAGGTGGTCTTTCATGTTTGCTTGTGTGTTTGTTTATAAGCAGGACATCACTTGACTCTGGCTAAGCACAGTGACAAGGATAGCACCTGGGACTGACTTCTCACATACAAGTCCTGTGCACTACTTCACTTCCTCACCTCCCTGGATCTGTTCTTTATTTTTAAACCACTTGAATCTTGAACAAAGAACAACATTCGAACTCTCAGGGTCATCACTTATCTGTGAAAATTCTGCTTTTTTTGCATTGAAAATGGGATTGTAGAGCTACTTTTCTCCTCCTGGATGGGCATCCTATGAGCTAGCAGGATGGAGCTCCCTGCAAGTAGCAAACAAGTCATCAGATGTATCTCCTTACTAACCTACCTTGGTACTTGCAACACAAAAACAATAGACAGTTATGCAGGCATAGAGAGAGATCTTCTCTGTAATACATTATTCCTGAGAGACTAGGAAATATTGAGAGCAAGTAAGCTTTCAATGAGGAAGCAAGTTTTAAAAATCCCAACAGAGAGGCAGGGGCAGATAGAATAATGGTTATGTAAAGAGACTCTCATGCCTGAGGCTCTGAAGTCCCAGGTTCAATCCTGTGTACCATCATAAACCTAAACTGAGCAGTGCTCTGGTTAAAAAAAAAAAAAATCCAGCAAAGCCCTACACTTTAGATATTTAATACTCAGCTTGTATAGTCCTCATTTACAGAAGAAAGTTGTCAGGCTGAGGGCCAGGATTTTATTTATTGTAACTATATTAGATTATAACTAGAAAGAAAATACTTAGTTTTTCTCCTCACCAATGTACCCTGGAACCCTACCTCTCCAAACCCCTTCTCCACTAGGGAAAGAGAGAGACAGGCTGGAAGTATGGATCGACTTGCCAACACCCATGTTTGGCAGAAAAGCAATTACAGAAGCCAGACCTTCCACCTTCTGCACCCCAGAATGACCCTGGGTCCATGCTCCCAGAGGGATAAAGAATAGGGAAAGCTTCCAATGGAGGGGATGGGATATGGAACTCTGGTGGTAGGAATTGTATGGAATGCACCCCTCTTATCCTACAGTCTTGTCAATCATTATTAAATCTATAAAAGAAATATTTAGGAGGTGTTCTTTGGTTTGACACATCAGACATCAATATTCATAATGAATAGTGATATTAGATAGTTACCTAATTCACACTTGGCTTTGCTATGTCTGAACAGCTTTAGAACATAGCCTATATGACTGAGTTGGAAAGACAAGTATATTAATCACAATGTCTTCTTATTGTTTTCTTTCAATATAATTGTCTAAAACCCATTGTTTAGATATCAAGTGCCAAGAACATCTCTTGTCTAAATTTAAAAAAACATCTAATTTTATCATTTTTCTTTGTACTTTGTATTCAACTTCATCTGTATATAATTGACAAAGGTTATACACCACTGTGCAATCTATTTGTCCATTTCAATTTTTTATATGGAGACAGAGCCAAATCAGAGATTACCATATTTTAATAGCTAAAATATAGGAAGAAGTCAGTGACATGAAATTGCATTTTATTTTGAACAAGTTCACTCACCTTCAATCTCTTAAAGAATTTAGGTTTCAGAAAGGGCTTATTTTAAATCACAAGTAATTAATAGGAGAAATTATACTGTTACTAGTGAGTGGAAGTGGATAATTTATAGCTTCTGTATAAGTACCGCACGCTAACCGGTTGTGCCACTGGAGCTCCAATTTACAGCTTCTAAGCTCTACTCCCACGAGGGAAAAAAACATTATTTGGCACTTGTTAAAGAGAAAAAAAGATTATCAGGCACTTCCCAAAACAGAAACAAAAGAAACAGGAGTTTTACTGTCTTCTTCATTTCTAAATAACTCAACAGTCCTCTCTTTGTGGAAACACTTGGCTACTTTAAAGTAAATCAAACAAAGGAAGTTACAGTAAAAGATCCATGAGACTAAACAGTTTGGCAGCAGTTGAGGGAAACATCACGTACAAATGGGTAAGACTAAGAGGGGCTACTTGGTCCCTGAAAGAATTGGGGGGCAGTGTATGCAGGGTGGCACATCAACACTGGCACCTTTGCCTTTAAGAGTGCAAGATCAATCTGTTGACTCCAGCACTAGTTTATCCGGGAGTCTTTTAGGATGCTAAGACTTGGCTTCTAGATCACTGATTGATCTCCTCTTCTTGAGCTCACGTTTATGGAAAAGCAAAATGTTCCTGAAAGACTAGGACAAGAGCAAACTCTAGTCTTGGCTTTGCACTGGATACTCTGGTCTTTTCAGCTTTATTTTTTTTAATGTGGAATGAATGACTCTCCCTAAAATGAATTCTTAGCAGATTTTAAGAGTATAATGTTCTTTTATCAACTACCTAGAGCTGCAACAATCAAATGTTATGTTTCTTCACTTTATTCTTGCTTGGTTCTTTTTTTTTTTTTAGAGATCAGTTCACTTGGGGACCTCCAAAGGAGTTAACACAAATATTGGGCCACATGTATGAGAATTTAGTAAAGGAAATGGTTCTTGTAAATGCCAATGCAGAAATACTTAGAGGAAGCAAAAATTGGGTATGAGTTGAACTTATTGTAAAGCACTAAATAACTTTCAAAATTTTAGTATGTTAAGTTTTAAAGAGACTAGGAAGTAGAATATCAAGATCACACTCTCAAAAATGTGACTGGATTTTGTTATGTAAAAAATAATTGAAATAGCGCTAAAGAACTCAATCACCTTTTTCAAGTTCGAAGACAAAGCCCAAGAAAAAGAGTCTATCTCTTGACTTTTAGGAGGTCTTCCTATACTAGTTGTTGTAACTGAAGGGTTTCTTTGCTGTCCTGTGTTTATATTGCATGCGTTTGAATGGATAGAGTGCATGACAAAATTGACCTGGTTATTAGCACAATAATAAAAATTTCAATAGAAACAACTTTCTCCCATTTCTTTAAATTTACTTTGTGAGGGTAGATGTAAACGAGTTTTGGCAGTTTTAAAAATGTTTTGTCTACTTTCATATCTTAAGCCACGTTAGAGAATTCTTGGAAATAAATATCTTGAAGTTAGCAGACTGATTTATAATAAGCAGTGGATTAATATGTTTAATTAATTTTTTTACATATGTTATAAGCATTTTATATAACTTTGATAATTTTTCTCCCTCTTCGACTACAGTTAATAGTGTTTCGCAGACAGAGGGACTGAATGTGGGGTTATGAATGGCCGGTCTTGAAGCCCAGAGCATGGTAATTACAGATTGAATTTAGTTAACGATGACCAGAGTCGAAGGAACAGGACCTCCTAGAAATACATGCAAAAGGGAGATGCACAAAGAAATCACAGCAAAAGTTGCTTGAGAAAGTTATTAAATATATTTAAACTTTATGTTATATTTATTTGCCCCACAGAGACCACTGATGGTTAGTCAGATAACCTCAGACTAGAATCTTAGCTCTTTTGTTTAATTTAGATAATTTACTTAATTCTCAGTTTCTGCATTATTAAAACAGGAATATGAATAGCACTACTGACAGAATGCAGTTAAAGAGCTCTGTTCAGTACCTTAAGAGATAGCTCACCCTATAAAGCACACTCCTTAGCATATACACAGACCTGGGTGTACCAGGTAGGAGCATCATGGTACCAAGTGGCTCCACAGATGATGGAGCCCTGCCTGCTATGGTGTCTTTCCCTCTCCCTCTCCCTCTCCCTCTCCCTCTCCCTCTCCCTCTCCCTCTCCCTCTCCCTCTCCCTCTCCCTCTCCCTCTCCCTCTCCCTCTCCCTCTCCCTCCCCCTCTCCCACCCTTTCCCCCTCTCCTTCTCAAAAAAGAACAATGTTAAGTGAGATAAATGAGAAAGAGAAGGATGAATATGGGATATTCTCATTCATAGGCAGAAGCTGAAAAATAACAGAAGGGAAAACACAAAGATGAACTTGGATTGAAGTTGATGTATTGCACCAAAGTAAAGGACTCTGGGGCGGTAGGAGTGTTCAGGTCCTGGAACATGATGGCAGAGGAGGACCTAGGTGAGGGTTAGAGTGTAATGTGGAAAACTGAGAAATATTATACATGTGCCAACTACTGTATTTGACTGTCGACTATAAACCATTAATCTCCCAATAAAGAAAACATAGATAAAACAATAAGGTGAAATATTAAAAAAATGAAAATTTTGACTTGGGGAGGGCACTGAATGGTGGTATCACATATGCATGAGGCCTTGGTTTCTTTCCTCAATGTTACTTTAAAAAAAAAAGGGAGTTGGGCGGTGGCACAGAAGATTAAGTGCATGTGGTGCAAAGCTCAAAGCTCAAGAACCTACTTAAGGATCCTGGTTCGTGCCCCCCCCCCCCCAATGCAGGGGAGTCACTTCACAGGCGGTGAAGCAGGTCTGCAGGTGTCTGTCTTTCTCTCCCTATCTCTGTCTTCCCCTCCTCTCTCCATTTCTCTCTGTCCTATCCAACAACAACGACATCAATAACAACAACAATAATGTTAAATAACAAGGGCAACAAAAGGGAAAATAAATAAATAAATTTTTAAAAATGAGAGAAAGAAAGAAAGCTCTCAGAATAATGACTGCATACCTAGAAGACCCTTGAAAAAGTATACTAATTGCTTACTATCTTGTTCTATTAATGAATATAAGACCTAAATGGGACTACTTAGTCTTCTTCAGCTATCTTGTTTGTGAATAAGAAAATTCACATACTTGTGAATAAGAATAATAAAGAGAACATGTCTGCATATCCACTAGATACTGGAACTCAGATGTATGACTGATGTCCAGGCTTTCTTCACTGAGTTCTAAACTGAGCAACAAAAAGAGTATCCAACAATATATCAGCCCCCACCTAACTGTCAGAACAGATGTCCACTCTACTTTTCCTGAATTTGTAATCATTTTTAACATCTGTGGGGTGACACGCCATGAGTCTAAATATATAAAGATACACATTCAACTCCCACCAATACTCCTACTTTCTTAGATATTATTTGTTAATCATTTAGAAAGGGTCGGATTACATTTAGAAATTTGGAACTCCTTGGGGTATGGCAAAATGTGTGTGTGTGTGTGTGTGTGTGTGTGTGTGTGTGTGTGTAGAATCTAGTCCTTGATGATGCCTCACTTCCGTTTTTTTACAAGTCCTACTGTACCAGGGGCCTCCTATGTGAGTCTTTTTAATACTCTCTTCCATATATGCATGTTTGAACTCTTTCCACACAAGTCTGCCGAGATGAATGTCCACCTCTCAGGCATTTCTTGGATCTGAGGATGTTCACTCTGCCCAGCACATCTAGGAGTGAGCCATATTTAGGATCAGGAGGGTTCAGACTCATTTGGGCAGCAAGTGTGGAGAGCCAATGGGAGAAGTGTTGCCAGCAAGGGGAAGCCCAGCTCCTTACCCCATGCTTCACCTCTTAAGCAATATGCAGCCATACAAAAACAAAACAAAACAAACAAAAGGGGGCTGGGCAGTAGCACAACACGCTAAGCACACATGGCGCAAAGCGCAAGGACTGGCATAAGAATCCCGGTTCGAGACCCCGGCTCCCCACTTTTAGGGAGGTCGCTTCGTAAGTGGTGAAGTAAGTCTGCAGGTGTCTATCTTTCTCTCCCCCTCTCTGTTTTCCCCTCCTCTCTCCATTTCTCTCTGTCCTATCCAACAATAATAATGACAATGATAAACAACAAGGGCAACAAAAGGGGGAAGAAAAAAGAACAAGCCTCCAGGAGCAGTGAATTCTTAGTGCAGGCACTGAGCCCCAGCAATAACCCTGGAGATAAAACAACAACAACAACAACAGCAACAACAGGGCCAGGTGGTGACACACCTGGTTAAGCAAACACATTTCAATGCACAAGGACCTGGGTTCAAGCCCCCGGTCCCCACCTGCAGGGGGAAAGCTTCCCGAGTGGTAAATAGTGCTGCAGGTGTGTCTCCTTTCTATCTCACTCTTCCCTCTTGATTTCTGTCTCTATTCAACAAGTAAAATTAATAACACAATACTTCAAAAAAACAATAAGGCAACAATGTTATGGTTCTTTTAAAGCACAGGGTTCAGAAAAAGGACCACTCTTATTCTAAGCGGGGAGGGGGAGGCAGGCACTGATTTAATCATACTTAATTTGGGGATAAAAGTGTAACTAGTTCCTTTCAGCAACTGTCCCCCAGTTTCCTAACTTCCTGACAGAGTTTTAAAATGATTCTGCTGGCCAATGAGATCTCTTTCCTGGGTGACTCCAAGCTGGCAGAATGACATAACTGATTATTCTCTTCCACCTAAGACCCTGGACTATTAGTTGTCTTTGTGTTCTGTTCTCCAGCATGGCTGCACATGAAGGACTTAGAAAAATAAAGCTACACAGCCAGGAGATAGCTCACTTCCCCTATGACGCTATCTGCATCTGGCTTCAAATCACCTGCAAAGAAAAAAAACAACAGTCCATCTCCCATCCTTACTTGACAGACTATTTTAGAGCAAGAAAACAGAGATGCTGATAAGATCTGGGACGGCTCTTTACAGCAACTCTTATGAACTATTTTCAGCAATGGGGTTCAAATTTGTGTACCCACATAAACTCGCACCAGGACCAAACGGTGGAGAAAGACACAGACCATCGTTCCTGGAGGAAGCCAGGGGGTGATGATAGTTTGTTGGAACACAGCCTACGTCTCTTTTGAAAACACATTCAACATGCTGGGTGTGAATGACCCCTTTGACATTTTCCACCTGAACATTCTAGGTGAGAGACTTTGCTTCTCAGTCAAATCTCTCTCTTCCCAGCCAGTCACTACCACACCTCCCTGGAACTGTTCTCTGTGGGTCCATTTTCAGACACTGTTGTTGCAACTCTGTACTTTTCTGACTGCGTCTGTCAGGAAGGAGACAGGAAATTCTAGTCACCCTCCTAGCAGCTGCTCCATTCCTCCTATCCTCCACCAATGACGTCGATTGGCTTTGGTGACAGGAGGTCAGGAACTGAGCCACAGTGAAGGTCAGGAAGATAGGTCAGTGTTTATACCAGTGGTTGGGCTGGAGACCCTGCTGAGGCTATTTGCTTTCTTCCTTTCTATACTGTTTCTCTTTCTGTTCCTCTTTTTTTTTTTTTTTTTAAATAATGCAGAGCCAAAGCATCCTGTTTTCAAAACATTTGACTGTTTGCCACTGAGGAACTCATGCTCATGCATTTCTCTGAAGTGTAAGACAATTCTGCTAATTCAGGAGGCGATGAAGTTGAAACAGAATAATTAACGAGCAGATCTACAGAGTCCTTCTGTCATTAAGGAAAACAATACTAACAAGTCTAACTGAACTTGAGCTGCTGGAGGAAGGTGGAGCAGGGGACCTTTTCATCTTGAGAAACAATGTCACTGCCTCCTAAAACTCCTGCTTGCTTATTCATCTTATACTTCTCAAGGGAAAAGGATCTACCTAACATACTAACTTAGCTACTTGCACTTTTTTAAGTCTGGAATCCCACTTGGTCTATGGTCAGCATTCAGCAATCAGGCAGGACATTTGAGCCAAGAAGACAGTTTTTTTTTTTTTTTTTACAAGTCAAAGAAACAGTTCCTTATATAACTCTCTGGATTATAAAGCACACTTAAGAAGGGCAGCTTTAATCTTTGATCACTGCATTTCTTTCAAAATGAAAAAAAAAAGTTTAAGAAAAAAAAAAGACATAATATAGCCCTACCCAGAGGCAGTAAAAATGAGAAACTTCTTGCTTTTTCTCTGTTACACAGAGTCAGTTCTCAATCATTTGCATGTAGACATGCACTCATGTAACCTCCAAATTCTCCTAAGGCAAACATTGCCTCTCTCATGGATACTTCAGTAAGTGTTAAGGCGGCAGACAAAACTCACTAGTCACCTGACTAATCAGCTCTAGGAACACAGAGCCTTTTGCAAAGATGCCTCATTTATTGAACTTTCATTACACGTCATGTCATGAGTCTTGATGAGTGACTTAGATGCATCATCTTAATCTTCACAGCTACCTAGAAGATAGGTGACACTTATCCAGTTTGCAATTATGAACATTTGTTTCAGAATCATTAAGTCAAATCACTAGTGAATGCAAGTATTTGAACCATGAACTTTTTCTTCAAAGTCTATTCTTTGCAAACTTTCTCTCTAAAGAATACTTATGCCTGTAACCTATAGACTCCTTCTTTTATTCTGTGAGAATAAACAAAAAGATAGCCTAACAAGACTACATACTAATGATCACCATGATGATTGCATTTTTAGACACTAGCTTTGAAGGATGCTTCAATAATTTTGGTACTACTTACAATTGAATATGGAATTTTCTTTTTAACTGACATAATTCAATTTTCCTCTAAATGGATATAGATCAATTTCTTTTTTGGTGGCCACAAAATTATCACTCCTATATTTATCCACTGTGAATTAAATTTTACCTAAAACAATTATCAGAATAATCAAGAGAGAGAAATCTTTTAAAATTTCAGTTAGCCAGCTGTCAGTTAATGATTCTTCTATCTCGGGCTAATTGCTTTGCCCTACAACCTCTCTATTGTGAACAATTAGGAAGACAACATGCCTTCTACTTAAGAAAACCTTGTCTGCATTAGGTTCTAACTCTTTAGAACCTTTCTTTAGGGTGAGATCTATTCAACTTTCATTGCTTCCTGCATAGGGCACCATAGAGGAATAGCGGAAGCCTGAAATCAACAGTGTGCTCACTAAGATCTGTGAAATTATTTCTGATAATTCAGTGAAATAAACAATGTCAAATTTCAGCCCTCCAGATCCAAACCTCCTTACGCTATTAGGTATCAAGACCTGAAATGAAAACTCCACTAAACTTTGCAGTTCCTCAATTGATTACTCTTTGTCTTCCTCTGGAGTTAGTCACTCACTTTATGAGAGAAATGGTCAGCTTATCCTCTTATGGTAAAGCCTGCTGAAAAAAAAGTATTCCTGAGTATTGAATGTACGTCTGCTATGGGTATATCAGTAACCACAAAGTGCAAAAACATCCTGTAACACTCCAAAGTAGTGAAGGCAGTGTGGAAATTCTTCTACTTGGAGTGCATTACAGTTTAAAGACGTTACACGGTTAATTCCTCCTCATGGGGAAGCAGTTGATTGAGATTTACAACAGCTTGGAAAAACCCTGAGTTTAGTTAGCTTTCAGTAGTGAACTTCAGAGAGAAGTCAGAATATAATTAAACCTCTAATGTAAACCCTTTGTTTGCAGTTCCCCCCCCTCCAACTTGAAGTTGAAAACTTGAGAGTGGAGTTTCTTTTTGCCCTTGTACTAATCAAGAAACAAAGAATAAGAAGCGTCTTCCCCAACCCTGAGGACACTTGTATCCTCTGAGCAGGAACCAGCAAGCCTTGCAAGGAAGCTGAGGTGCTTAACCTCAGGAAAGAGGGAAGAAGGACATACATTAGCTAGTGAACCTTGGCGGCGAGAAAGGGCATGTTAGCAGGTGTGGAACAAACATGTCTACCCAAACCCAGACAGACAGTGCAACTATACCTTAGGCTAGGATGTTTGGGGATCTAAAAAATGTTTACCTATGGAGTTGTCACTCTAGTCTTCACCTCATACTCTCAAACATGCCACATAGATGAATGTGTATATGCAAACCTATATATGAACATTTTTCACAGGAAAAAGAAAACAAACAAAAGCAACCGTCTTCTTGATGTTAATTAAACAGATGATATGATGATGCACAATTAAAGCTCAATGCCAAGTTTTGTCTGGAAATTATAAATAAAACCATTTCTTAGACAAGTGGGTGGTAATTCATTTCAAGTGAATCCACTTTTAAAACCAGAGAAATTATAAAAAGTCATTTTCTTTTTTGGAGACAAAGTCTACAGGACTTTACACACACACACACACACACACACACACACACACACACACACACACACACACACTTTATCTTGAGCCATACCAGCAACACAGAAGATATGGTATGAGCTCTTAGAATGTCCATCTCACAAGAATTCTGAAATTTATGAAATCTCAGAATAATCTTCTCCACTGGCATACAAAGGTCTCATTATTTCCTTGTAAGATATCTATCTGTCCACCTATCTGACCACAATTCCACATGCTTCATGCTGCATTTGATGGATTCATTCAGATTTTACAGTCTGCATGAGTCTTTTTTATCAAACACCTTAGTTTATATAGTGATGTGTATACTTCATAAACACCTCTCACCTTAAACATATTCTGAATTATATTAGTAATAAAGAAGTTCAACTTTGGGGTCTAAAAGTGAGGCTTTAACTGAGGATTTTATACTTTTGCTGCAGCGTGGAGACCCAAGTCAAGTGTGGTATTTGTGAATCTTTTTGAGAAGGTTCCCTGCGCACTCCTGTTGCAGGCAGAGGTCAACCCCAACCTTGGTCCCCTCCCCAAGTTCTCAGCACTACAGAACTACAGATACACATTAGTGAGTAAAAGGGTCTTTTTTTTTTTTTTTTTTTTTTTACCTTGTTAGAAGCCATCTCGCTGACGGAGCGGTAAGTCTGTATGGTCTCCAGCTGGTCTAAGCACCAGTCCAATTCCTCCAGTGTTTCCATTGCTAATTTTTGATAAGATTCTTCTGCAAACAAGCACACAGACATGTAGTTAGGCTGGAGCTGCTGCAGGCTGTCCATAGCAGAGTCACCACTGCTGCTGCTGCTGCTGCTGGTCCCGACGTTACTGAAGGTGGCCCCGTGCTCCTTCATTATTTGCACGCTGACTCCTTCCTTCCAGTCTCTCCACCAGGAGAACAAATCACCGTGGTGCTCTGCCTGGGATGACTAGTGCCAAGTTTTCACGCCCCCCTCCGCTCCCCTCGCTTGGGTGAGGTGTCTGTGATCTACCAAGAAACTTCCTCTGAGGAAGGAGGCGGGAACCCGGCTCTTAGAGGCTCATCTGCATACATGTGTCCTAACTAAAGGCAGAAGCAGTGTTTTCTCAGGCTCTCTCTCTCTCTCTCTGCCTTAGTCATCCCGGGGCTCTTTAGGCTGTGTGATGTCATTTCTGAGTGTTTGCTGTCTAGAGGAGAAATGAGGCAAACATCTTCTCCCTTTTTCTTTTAAATGAAATACAGTCAAGGGTTTGGGGTGTGTGATGGAGGGAACTGACAAGTCAGCTCATTGAAAGACTAGGCTGTCATCCATTCCGGGGGAAAATGTGTAAATGTTGGAAGAACTTTTAACTCAGCTAGCACTGACTGGCACAAGCCAGAGGTACAATCTCTTCTCCCCTCCCCTGAACTATTATTCCCTGAAGTCGAGGCAAAACGAGGTCTTTTGCGATATGATTTCGGTCTAAGAGAAGAAACCGTCTGGAGTTTTACATGAGCACGTTTATTGGCCTGGGAGTCCAGCAGCCCTTATTATACTAAACAAAGCTAAAAGTTCTCTTCTGCAACTGCCAGGGTTACAGGGAAATTCTGAACCGGACTTTCACATGGAGCCAGACCTGAACACTGCAGATTTTCATTTTGATTAATGCAGGGGACGCTGATTTGTCCCTGTGAGAATCTAAATTTTCTGGAAAGATTCTTTGTTTGTACATACACACACACACACACACACACACACACATTTTCAAGATCATCGTTTTGCTCAATAAGAAAACTCATCTTAAGTGTTTATAACATGTTATTTCAGATACAAAAGGCTGTGAGTCTGAACTAATATGTATGGTTACTGGCTTGAGAATCCTGTGTTAGTGAATGTTGGATTAATTTTGTGTTAGGTGAGATAATGATGTTACAGTTACAAAAATCAGTTAAACTCTCCTGGATTAATTTAGTTGATATTTGAGGGGGGAAAAGCATCTGGTAACTCAACCAAATTTTCTAAACTGCAAACACACAATGGACACTAATCAAATTAAAAGCTCTGTTCAGCATTCTTTTACAAACAAAAGACTATGTAGGACTGGGGAGACAGAACTGTGTTTATGAAAAAAGATTTTCATGCCCGAGGCAGCAAAGGTCCCCTAGTTCAAACCCCAGTACCACCAGAAGCCAGAATTTAGCAGTGTTCTGGTAAGTAAAATGAACTTAATTTAAAAAAAGAAAAGACTATATACATTCCTTTGAGATTTTGAGTACTTTTTTCATTTTTACACAAAACACTAGAGAGATAATAAAGCCTCTCACTAGTATGTCAATAATTTTTGTAAATGTGTTTTTATTACTGATTTTATCATAGTTTATAAGACCATAACATTATAGGGGCAAACTTCCACAGTGTACCCACCACCACAGGTTAAGATAATAGTTTTCACACTCTTAGTGATAGTTTGATATATATATATATATATATATATATATATATATATATATATAATTTACTTAATTATATATAATTTATTTATTTTACCAGAACACTGTTCAGCTCTGGTTTATGGTGGTGCCAAGGATTGAACCTGGGACTTTGGAGCTTCAGGCATGAGAGTCTGTTTGAATAACCATTATGCTATCTACCCCTCTGCTGTGACAGCTTGACGGTTTTTTAAAAATTATTTATTTATTTATTTATTCTTTTTGTTCCCTTTTTTTATTGTTGTAGTTATTATTGACGTCATTGTTGTTGGATAGGACAGAGAGAAATGGAGAGGGGAGGGGAAGACAGAGAGGGGGAGAGAAAGAAAGACACCTGCAGACCTGCTTCACCGCCTGTGAAGTGACTCCCCTGCAGGTGGGGAACTGGGGGCTCGAACTGGGATCCTTCTGCTGGTCCTTGTGCTTAGCACCACCTGCGTTTAACCCGCTGCGCTACTGCCTGACTCCCAAGCTTGACGTTTTTTAAGAACAGGTTCATGTACTTCCGTCCTTCCTATTGTACATATGAGTAAAACCATCCAGTAGTTGTCTCCCAGAGAAGTGCAGGTCATTTGGTGACAGATAAAAATTATCACCAAAAGATTCCTTCAACACAAACAACAAATTTAGGAACCCTAAGATATATGATAAGAAGAATGAAAAAAAAAAGATGTAAGAAAGATAAAAAATTCTAGAGAAAAAAAAAAGACATTTATAAGAAAGAGGACTGTATATGTGTTATCCATAAAAACATTATATATATATATATAGTCAATAATTTATGTGTATAGCACTCATACTTGAAGCAGAAAAGGAGATAAAGAGCACAAAAATTTAAGTGACTAGACTCACTTGGCTACAGATGCATATTCCAAAAAACTTATGTTTTGTTGACTCTCCCCCCCACCTCCCACAGGCCCACATTTCAGGAGGAATAGGGTTAAAATAGATTAAAATTCAGTATCCTGTATGTCATACTTAAAAAGCCACAAAACCACTCGAGGTGACTTCGTCCATTTTCTTTCACACTCTTTATAAATGGGCAGTAAAAGCTGAGGTGTACTTAAAAAGCTCACTTCACACCAGACATTGCAAAAGTGCTTTAATGAAAATCAAAAAAAAAAAAAAAACTCACTTATTGCCAATTGTGCTTGAAATGCTTCATTATCTCCTTTGTTTTCATCTGGAAGAGTATTTCTTCCAAGTATGCTTTTCCTGAAATGTAAGAATCTTCCTAACCTTATTCCCAGCTTTTAAAATAAAAAAGAATGAGAAGGGGAGGGAAAAGGAAAAAGAAAAAAAAAACAAAGTCTAGCCATTTCCCAACTATGTAGGCTTTATTATCTTACATTAGTATCTATGATTTTTTTTTTCTTTTTTTTGTTTTGGCATCTGTGATTCTTGCTAAGAAGCTTCAGGCATTCACGAAGTTGGTGAGAAGGAACTTGCTCAGAGGCTACTGTCAGTCGAAACGCAAAATGATAGCAAGATGACTTACTACATTTCTCTTTTGCAAAGAAGAAAAAAAGGGATCTGATTTCCACTTTCGTGGAGTGAATGCAATTATTACAGTAGTAGAACAGTGAGAAAAGGATTCTTCAGAGAGCTACCAATTAAATGCTAATGGCCACAGCTCATTCACTCTTGATCTGGGGTCAATACTTTTTTTCTTTTTTTTTTTTTGTCCCCCTCCAGGGTTATTGCTGGGCTCGGTGCCTGGACCATGAATCCACCGCTCCTGGATTCCATTTTTTCCCCCTTTTTGTTGCCTTTGTTGTTGTAGCCTCGTTGTGGTTATTATTATTATTGCCATTGTTGATGTTGTTTGTTGTTGGATAGGACAGAGAGAAATGGAGAGAGGAGGGGAAGACAGAGAGGGAGAGAGAAAGGCAGACACCTGCAGACCTGCTTCACCGCCTGTGAAGCGACTCGGTGGGGAGCCGGGGGCTCGAACCGGGATCCTTACGCCGGTCCCTGCGCTTTGCGCCACATGCGCTTAACCCACTGCGCCACCGCCCGACCCCCGGGTCAATATTTTCTTTGTGTGCTGTTTTAGGGCCTTCCTAGACAATTAAACAGGAGGCTCAGGTGCTCCTTATTGGCACCATCTGAAGAAAGAAACAGTGCCATCCGAGACTAGCCTCCGTGCTTTAACTTGGTAGCTCTAGTGGTAGTTTTTTTTTTTTTTTTTTCTGAGGTTAATACGTATATGACATTTCGGAAATATTCAGAGAATGGAAACCAAAGTTTCTGCCTATACAGTGGATACCGGGAGGCGGAAACATGTTTGTAGTGTTGGGAAGAGCACAATTTTTGAAGCAAGGGTTTGGGAACTTAGACCTTTTCTTCCATCACTCACAGTGTGATGTTGGACTTGATATCATACATCATAAAGTAAAAGTAAAATTGTTTATCTCAGGGTGGGGAGGTGTGGTAAAGTGACAGCCTTGCATTCATAAAAGTCTAGGTTTAAGCCTGGCACCGAATGAAAACTCCATGGATGGCATCGTGGTGTTTAGTTCTCTGCCTTGCCCCCACCCCCCTTCCTAAATATAAAATTAACCCAGGGAGCTATGAGTGAGAGATCTTGGATTTAATCTCTGGATCTACATAAAAAAGAATATTTATCACATGAAGTTACAAAGGTATTTATTATATGAGATACAGTATGTGGTGTGGCAGCCAGTTCTTAGTATATGAACAATAAATAGGACTATAATTATTAATGGACCAGAAAAATAACCCAAAACACAAGCATTTGGGAGTTGAGAGGACTAGGAAGAGATATAGAACTGAATAGTAAGGGGGTCGGGTGGTAGAGTCAAGCACACATGGCGTGAAGCGCAAGGACCGGAGTAAGGATCCTGGTTTGAGCCCTTGGCTCCCCCACCTTCAGAGGAGTCGCTTCACAGGCGGTGAAGCAGGTCTGCAGGTGTCTGTTTTTCTCTCCCCCTCTCTGTCTTCCCCTCCTCTGTTGGTTTCTCTCTGTCCTATCCAACAACGACAACAAGGACAACAAAAAGGGGAATAAGTAAATAAATACTTCAAGAAAACGATATCAACAACAACAATAATGACCACAACAAGGCTACAACAACAAGGGCAACAAAGGGGGGGGGGTGTTCCAGGAGCAGTGCATTCATGAGTAACTTTTAGACTTTCATATCAAATGAAAGAGCAGGTCAAAAAGTAGGGGAAATGGGCTTTGGTGACAGGAGAGATGGACTACTGGGCAGTCAATGTGCCCAGCTGTTGACATGGCCCAGATTCTAGTCCTGGTACTACAAGGGGAAATGATGCTGTTCTCTCTCTCTGTCTCTCTCTCTCTCACCCTCTCTCTGCCCCTCTCTCTGCCCCTCTCTGTGTTTCTCTCTCTCTCTCTCTCTGCCCCTCTCTGTGTTTCTCTCTCTCTCTCTCTCTCTCTCTCTCTCTTTCCATACTTATTTCTGAAGAAGTCATCCTAGACTGATGAAATAGTCTATGTGTGAGGCTGTGGCCACAACACCACCACCAAATAAACAGGACTGTTACAGGAGTTAAGTATGAAATTTTGCCCTTCATTCTGGAATCTCTACTGTCCATTGTGACACTTAAAATCATTTTATTTTACAGCACTCCATTGTAGATAAAGGATTTAGTGGTAAATGTAATTAATAACATGATACTGAAACATACAGTGTCTAACATGTAATGCTGAAACCATATGTTCCTGAAACACAAAATGCACTAAGCCAGAGTCATTTAATTAGAAATTAAAGAGGAACAATTTTGGTGGAGAAGAGAGCACAGTGGTTATGCATGATTGTTTGGCAAAAAAAGGAAAGAAACTGAGTTACAGAACAAGTTACAAAGACAAAGTAGAGTTTCCATGCCCCTCTCCCTGACATCGGGCAGCATGATGGCACATCTGTCACAAGTAACAAATGAATTGCATGGTGTGAATATCTATACTTCAATCTCACATTCACTCAGTCATGGAATATTGTGAGGGAAACACCTCAGAGGACACCAGAGGTGCTGCATTGAATTAGGATGCATGCAGTGCTGTCATGAGCTGCTCTGGGACAATGAACCTGCCCACTGTCAGTCTGATATGCTGTGACCCAGATAGAGATGGGAACCTGCTTTCACCACAGGACCTATACCCCAACCCAAAGAAGAGACAACCCACAAGAATGCTACAGCCTGTACACCAGGATATGCTAGATACCTGCATCAGAGTAAAGAAGAGGCCACCAACATAAAGTCTCTGCCTTTTTAACCCAGGGTGGGGGGGGTGGAGCCTAGTATTGCCCAACTCTGGCCCTGGTCCTTTGTGTGCCTGTCCCTAATCCACCAGAGGGTGGATGGCAGCAGTGGTCATGGGGTGGCAACAGAAAGAATGTGACTAGGTAAGACTCAGGGTGTAAGGATTACAGAAGCAACAGGCTGAGAACCTGACCAGTAGAGGTAGACAGGTGGCAGGAAAAGAGCATATAAAGCAAAGCTCCAAGTCACCTGAATATATTTCCTTATCCTATTTCACTTCACTTCAAAACAGAAGATCAAAGACAATGCTTACGTGCCCTTCCAGATGTGGGTCTCTGAACCCACAAAGCTGTTTCTTTGTCCCGTTTTATAAACTAGCTTTGAGAAGGAGCAATGCTTAACACTACAGAATCAAGAAGCAAGGCTTAAAGGAGTAAGGATAAGTAAGGTATTAACCTATGGTTATGAGGGTCAAGTGCATTTGTCAAAAATTTCCAGAGGGAAGACCAGGGGAGGGGGTGCGGGTGAAACGTTTTTCTCTTCTTCCTTTCTTTCCCTTTTTGACATGAACAAGAACATTAAAGGAAGATGTACTTCCTTCTGCCAATCTTACAGCTATTGCACATGATCCTGAGAAATAGGAGAACGGATGAATAGTTCCAGTTAATATTAATGTGGTTACTAATAAGTGGCATTCACATAGCTCATTTCTCAAAGAAGCTCATGCCCCTCTCATTAATTCTTGCATCATTTCCGTGTGATAGATACTAAAAAAGTATGATTGAAGTGGTATCTCAATGTTGTCTTTATTTGCATTTCACTGACAGTCAAATGACTTGAAGCATTTAATCATATGTCCATTGGCCTTTGAATCTCTTCTTTGGTAAATATTCTGTTCATATCCTCTCTCCATTTTTGGATTGGGTCAATTGTTATTTTGTTGCTGAGCTTAGTGAACTCTTTATGTATTTTAGTTTTTAGCATTTTGTCTGATGTATAGCATGTAAAGAACTTCTCCCATTCTGTAAGGAGTCTCTTTTTGGGGGGCAGTGGTTTCTTTTGCTGTGCAGTAGCCTTTCAAATTAATGTAGTCCCATTGGTTTATTTTTGTTTTAGTCTGCTTTGAAGTTGGATTTGTTTGGAGGTTCTAGCAGGGGAGCGCAGCTACTCCTATACCCTTGACCGAAGACCAGTCCGTCTCTATTTGGGGAAGGCCGTCCTCTTCGACCAAGCACACAGCTTCGGGAGGGACGCACATGGAGCAGTAAGGGAGGAAGAGGACACCCGCCTCGCCAGCCAGATCAGCCGAATCAACCCTGACAATCAATGGGGTGACAGATGTCGCAGCAAGATCGCCCTCACATCCTGAAGTTGGATTTGTATCATTAAAGATGCCTATAAAATTTAGATGGAAAAGAGTGCTGACAATATTTTTCTCTAAGTATTTGATAGTATCTGGTCTAACATCTAAGTCCTTGATCCATTTGGAATTTACTTTTGTGTTTGGTGAAATATAGTGTTTAGTTTCATTCTTCTGCATGTTTCAACCCAGTTTTCCCAACACCATTTGTTGAAGAGACTTTTTCTTCACTTAATATTTTGGGCCCCCTTGTCAAGAATTAGATATTCATGGGTATGAGGGCTTATTTCTGGGCTCTCAATTCTATTCCACTGGCCACTATATCTATTTTTGTTTGAGTAACTGACAATTTTGATTACAATAGCCCTATAACATAGTTTGAGACCTAGGAGTGAGATGCCTCCAGTTATATTCTATTTTTCTCAAGATTGCTTTGAAAAGTCTAGATAATTTCTGGTGCCAGATAAATTTTTGTGGCTTTTGTTCTATTCTCTTAAAATGGATTCATAGGAGGTTGAAGGGGGTATTCCTGTGTTTTTAATGATATGGAAGAGCTTCAAAAGTATTAATACAAATACTTCTCTTCCTAGAAGGTCTTTTAGAATTTATTTGTAAAATCATCTGGTCCTTGACTTTTATTGTTTTGAAGGTTATTGATAACTGTTTCAATTTCATTGGCTGTGATTGGCCTGCTTATGTTTTTAGCTCTTCTTGGTTCTATTTTGGAGGGTTATGTTTCTAGGAACTCTTCCATTTATTCCATATCCTTTAGTTTGGTGTCATATAGTTGTTCATAGAAGCCTCACATGATGAGTTGGATTTCTGTGGTGTCTGTTGTAATATCTCCTCTTTCATTCACAATCCTACTTATTTGAGTATTCTCTTTTTATTTTTTAGTCATTCTGGCTAAGGTTTTACTAATTTTGTTTACCCTTTCAAAGAACAAACACTTAACATTATTGATCTTCTGTATGGTTCTCTTATTTTATGTTATTTATTTCTACTATAATTTTAGTTATTTTGGTCCTTTTGGTTACTTAAGGCTTCTTTTCTTCTTTTTAAAACTTTATTTATTTACTATTGGATAGAGGCAGAGAAAATTGAGAGGGGAGATTGAGAGGGAAAGAAAGAGAAAGACACTTGCAGTCCTGCTTCACCACTAATGAAGCTATCCCTCTGCAAGTGAGGAGCAGGGGCTTGAGCCTGGGACCTTGTGCACCGCAATGTGTGCACTTAGCCAGGCGTGCCACCACCTGGCCCTGTCTTCTTTTCTCTTCTTTCTCTAAGTCTTTAAGGTGTTAGTCACATTCTTTTGTTTCATATTTTTCTTGTTTCTTTGTGTGTGGCTGTATGGCTATGAATTTCTCTCTTAGTACTGCCTGAAATGTATTCCAAATGTTTTGGTAGCTCTTATCTTCACTGTCATTTGATTCTAGGAACATTTAAATTTCTTCTTTAATTTCTTATTTGACCCAGTGGTTGTTAAATAGTGTACTGTTGAATTTCCATATGTTGGTACTTTTGCTAATTTTCAGTTTGTTGTTAAGTATTAGTTTAATTCCATTGTAGTCTGAGAAGATGCTTGGGATAATTTCAATGCTCTTGCATTTGTGGACACTGTCTTTGTGGCATAGCATATGGTGTATTCTTAAGAATATCCCATATGGATTCAAATATAATGTGTATTCTAGGTTTTTGTGGTGAAGGACTTTTGAAGTGAAGTTAGCTCTCTCTGTAGTTGTCTGAATTATTTAGATGGCCCCTCATTGGCTGCATAAATGTTGTCTTCTCGATTGAATGATCCTCTGAGCATTATGCAATGTCCATTCCTATCTTTTATTATTTATTTATTGTAATATCTATTGTGCAGATATGAGAATAGCTGTTTCTACTTTTTTTTTTTTGGTCCGTTAACTTTGTATGATAGCTGTCCATCCTTTCACTTTTGTCTTGCTGAGTTAAGTGGGATTCCTGCAGACAAAATATGGCTGTGTTATGCTTTTTATCCGTCTTCCTATTCTGTGTTTTTAATGGGGAAATTAAGGCCATTAATACTTATTGATATTTTGAATTTAAGATATTTCAGTGCCCCTATTCTAAACTTTTCTGAGTATTCTGACTTATGGTATGTTCTTGGTGTTATTATTTGTAAGAGATCTTCTAAAAGTTCTTGCAGGGTAGGCTTGGTGATAGTTGATTCTTTCAACTGTTGCTTGTCTGAAAATGTTTCTAGCCTTCCATCTAGTCTAAATGATAGTCTAGCAGGATACAATATTCTTGCCTGAAAGCCCTTCTCATTGAGCACTTGATATATATCTTGTCATTCTCTTCTGGCTTTTATAGTTTACATGGAGAAATCTAATGATAATTTTATGTTTTTTTCCACTGTATGTGACTATTTTTTTTTTCTCTTGCAGCCTTCAGGATATTTTCTTTATACTTACAATTTTCCATTTTAATGATAATATGTCTTGATGTTTTTAGGCCTGGGGTGATTCTATTGGAGACTCTTGAGACTTCTTGAATATTTACGTCTTTTCTGTTGTTTAGAGTGAAGAAATTTTTCTTCTATTACCTACTTTAGTATGTTTTCTTCAAATCCTTCCACTCTTTCTTCCTCTGGCTGCTGGGCTGGGCTGGGCTAGCTTCAAGGGCAGTAGAGAGATGACCAGGGACTCATGGCTGAGCTGGGAACCCAGTTCAATCTTTATTGAAGAGTGGGGATGCAGTAAAACAATCTAATCTCTTCTAATCTCTCTTCATTAGAAAGCCCTGTCTTTTATGTCTCCAGAGGCGGAAGTGTCAGGAAGAGGAAGTACATAGGATAGGGGGTGGGGAGAAGGAAAATAGTGCGTGAACCAGTGGGGATTAAACCAATGAAAACAATGATTATCTAAATAGACTACAACGTCAAGCAATGCAAGAGAAGTGGTCTTAGAAGCAGGATTTAGAAGCATACCAACATCTGGCAAACCAATAATGCATATATTACTTCCTTTGAGATCATCCCATATGTCTTTGTTGTTGGTTTCAGTGTCTCTTAATATCTATTTTAGTTTTACTACTTCTTTTTTAGTTTTCTCTAATTTATCTTTGGACTTGCTAATTCTGTTTTCTGTCTCAGTTATCTTGTTCTCCCTTCTCTCAACTCCATTCCTTAGTTCAGCCATTTTGTTACCATGTTTAATGACAGTATTAACTTGTTCACTCTGGCTCTTAACTCAGCTATTTCAGCTTTTAGTGCTCTAATTGCCTACCTTGATTTTGTGTTTTCTTCCAGAGTCCCATTTGTTGTTTTCCCATTTATGATAATGTTCCCCTCAAAAGCTTTCCTCATTCCTGTGATTCTCACACAATTGATGTTGAGATGTTTTCCTCATTCTTATTTTCTTCTGGCTTGTTGGAATTTTTAAAAATATCTTCTATCCTGGTTCATTGCTGTAGCGGTTCTTTTTTGGTTTGACTATCACATTTGATGTCTTTTGAAATTTGTTTCCTGGGTGTTGCTATTCAGGTATGGTATGGTGTGAGGTGGCCTCTGGCCTGTTGGTTCCTGGTCCCCTGAAGTCAGTTACTTTGTGCTGTGCTTCAGGAGTTTCTGGAGCTTTTATTCAGTAGTGATACCACTGCCTTGGAAGATGAGTTGTAGGATCTCTTCTGTTTAAATTGAAGAGAGAAATAAATAGCAGGAAGAGGTAGGGAAAAATAGCAAAGCAAAAAATACAAGAAACTTCAAACAAAAAAATACAAGAAGCCCCAAAAACCCAGAAAAAAAAAAACAAAACAAAGAATATAACAAACAAAATAAACAACTCCCTAAAGCAAACAAACAAAAAAGCAACAACATAAAAAAGAAAGCAAAAAAGAAGGAGGAGGAGAGAAAAGAGGAGGAGCAAACAAAAGCAAAAATCATCCAACTACTGCAAATTAAGGAACTGTAAAGAACTATTTACAGAGAACCAGAGAAGGAATTAACGAACTAATAAAACAAACTAATGTATATGCTCATGATTGGAGAGACTGTTTGTCTGTTGAGGTTTCCTAGCTCCCAAAGAGCCCATTTTTGCAGTTCTCTTCTGTAGTGGGGAGTGACAGGTGACTGAAGGAGTGGCTGCCTGATTGTTTCAGTGGGCAGACAGATCATACTGCAGGCTTGCTCAGGGCCATGAGCAGGCATACCTTGTGTGTTCTGACAAAAGATGCACTCTGTTTGAAGTTCAGTCTTGTAATCTGTCCAGAAGGGTTTTCTTCTCCATAGTAGGTTCTATCACAGGCTACCCCTGCTTCCCAAAAAAGCCACCTCTGAGCTGGGGGATGGGATTGGGTGTGCAGGGGGAGACTTACAGGTCAGCTTGCCTTTGTCCTTTCCAGCAACCTTTTTCCAGTTCATAAATAGGCTATAATTTTCCACTCTGGTTTCTCTTTGTCCCCTTTTCTATAGTTTCTCTCCCACTGGCCTGGAAATCCCACTTCCATTCAAGGATGCTGGGATCTGAAGAGATTTCTTGAGGAGAGTCAACCCAGTTATTTTCATCTATGATTTAAAATTTTTTATTAGTGATTTAATTTTGATTTATAAAATTATGAGATGACAGGGGTATAATTCCACACTTTTCCCACCATCAGAGTTCTGTGTCCCCACTGAAACTGAAAACTGAGGTATTTTCCCCAAGGTCACAGATATGGGCTGACTATTATTTCTATGAATATATATATACATATATATATATATATATATATATATATATATATATATATATCCCATTTTTTCCCTGTGGTCTTGCCTTTTCTTCTTTCCTAAGTCGCAACTACACCTGTTACTACTTTTGAATGTCCTTATTTTTTTCTTCTCTCACCAGGTCCTGATGGAATTGCAGGTTAGAACCCTCTGATCCTCCTCCCCCAACATTTCTCCCCTTCTGGGAGTATGGACCCAAGTTCTTTATGGGTTGCAGAAGGTGGGGGTTCTGGCCTCTGCAAATTCTCTGGTTTCTGTCATTACATCTCTGCTGAACATGGATGTTGACAGGTCAGTCCATATCCCTAGCCTGTTTCTATCTTTCCCTAGTGGAGTAGGGCTCTGGAGAGGTGAGGTTTCAGGACATAATAGTTAATTGAGCTTACAGTACAAGTCAAAACATCGGGGGGTAACTTATTATTTATTCATTTGTGATTAATATTGGTTTACAAGACTGCAACATTACAGAATATCATTTAACACTGCACCCACCATCAGTGTTCTGTGTTCCTCCCCCCACTGCCCATTTAGAAATCAAAACAGATGATATTGTGCCCTTTGGGATAAAATGGATGGAACTGGAGGTGATTATGCTTAGTGAAATAAGTAAAGAGATGAAAGGGGACTCCTGGGTAGTGTCACTCATATGTAGACCCTAAAGAACTGAAACACATGAGCTTGTAAGAAAAAACTCAAACCAAGTCAAAACAAAGTAGAAATCAAAACCTTAAGCAAATAGCCTTCAAGATTTTATGAGAACTATGGTGGTCAGGGGGCTAAATTATTAAGACAAACAGTCCCCTCAAAGTCCCTGGTAAGACTGCATTTTGGCTTAAGAAATAGAAGGCTCAATTCTACAATGAAAATTTTGCACGCATTTCAAGTTTCATCTTATGACTGAGTCTTTTCTATGGTAAATTGTGTAATTGTTTCTCTAACTATTTCCATTTCTTGAGATTCTTCCCTTTTCTAGTCCACCTAACACAGTCCTTAGCACTGGTAGGCTGCACAATGTTTACTCAGAAGACTTGGCATGTTTCCAGCCTTGTATCTTGCTTCATGGAGTGACCTCAGGCAAGTTACCTAAGTTTTCTGAAACTAGATTTCTGTAAAATGAAGCTGAGATAAACACTTAGATTATTCTCAGATGGAGGAAAAATAGGAGAGTGCATACAAGGTCAAATGATAAATCTTTCTGTATCACATTTACTTTATAAATAATCACAATTATTCAGGAATTTTAACAACTAGAGGGAAGTCAAAATGTGAAATGATCAAAAGTGTCACACTATAACTAAGCAGATCACTATTGCACATGTTCTTGTGTTTCAATGTGTACATAGGCTGTAACCAAAACAAAACCGGACTCTACAATTGAGTTTGGTGTTTACTTGGTGTTGACTTAATGATCTCTTCTGTTTCAGTTTTCAGTTTTTTTTCCCAGTTTCTACATTCAAACCCAGTGGATTTTTAATAATCCGAGTTAGTAGACCAGGTGGTCTCAGGTGCCCTAGAAGCTTACCCCATGATTTGCACAGGGAAGTATGAACTCATCACAGGCTTTCTACAGACTTTCATCATTTAACTTTGAAAACCTAAGTATCATTGCTCTTAGCACAGGTGAGAAAAAGCAATGTTCCCTGATATAATTACTCCATCTCAAGTCATACACCACTATCAAGCGGCTGTATACATCTATTTCAAATATACGTATTCTATAAACTGTATCTAAATGGAATTCTTGATTGGCCTGCAAAACATTTTGCATATTTCATGTATGCACCTTGATGTGTCTGAAGATAAGTATGCATCTGTGAAAATGTCACCATAAACGATGTCAGAAGTGTCATCATCAACTCTAAATCTCTTTTCTCCTTCACTGTATGTGCGTGCGTGCGTCTGTGTGTGTGTGTGTGTGGGGGGTTGGGGGGAATCTGTATATGTTATGGACATTTAGCATAAATATATACCTAATGCTTTATAGTAAGTGTCTAAGATTTATTAATTGGAAATTCTGTATCCTTTAAAAACACCTCTCCAATTTCCCTCCCCGACTCACCAATTCCTGGTAACTGTCGCTCTACTCCTGGCTCTTAGGAATCTGACTGTTTTAGATTTCTGAGCTCATGAATCATTCTAAATTTCACAGAGCTATTTCTATATCAGAAAAATAAAGCTCCACTTCTTCACACATTCTACTTAATAAAAACACATAGATGAGAAATGTAAACAACCTTTTGTTTCTCAGCCTCAGTGACCAGATGCTCTTCCCACTAGAGCAGTTAACAGCAATTTGCAAAGGTTGTGGGAGGTAAGTCAATCAATCTAGCTGCCACATGCAACAACAGGGCTAACTCTCATAAATACAGATGCAAAGGAGACCAAAAATTTAAATGCTCCTACAACTATGATTCAATTTTATAAAGCTCACCGTAGGTGAATATGATTTTGGGATATTCAACATGATAGTTACCTTGGAGGCTTGGCGATGGGAAGGTGACTTGAGGGGACCTTCTATGGACCTGACAATAACTTATCTCTTGGTCTTGCCACTGATTAGATGGGCATTCTCATTCTACTAAAATTCACTGATTTCGACGTGTGATTTGTGCACTTTGCTCTGTTTTTCTGATTTTGTGTGTAGACTTTCTACACATAGTCCCACCTGAGGGAAGCTCGGTTTCAAAATATTTTAAAAAGAAAGAAAGAAAAGGCAAC